>NW_027070013.1:305452-501393 GCF_002906115.3 Quercus suber | reverse complement strand
AAAATTGAGATTTTTGTTGGGTCTTGTTAGTTTACTAGGGTCCAGCTAACGCTTTCAACCGCTAAGCTCAAGACCATTAAGTCATATATGACCTTGCAAGTATGAGGATATGGATTCAAATAGTAACAAGCTTCACTATTAATTGGGTTATTTCACCCTATTCATGAATAGAGTTTAAGTGGGTCATGAACAATTATAACTACACTTGCAAACTTCAAATTCTATGTTATAACTTAATGTAGACCTTAAACCAATTACTTGGTGTCTTGACTAATCGCTTTATAAATAGGGGTCATGTTTTGAGTTATACTTAAGACATTGGAATTTTTTTTTTTTTTTGAGAAATAAAGACTCCGAAATTAATATGGGTAGAATTGAAAATTTTGGTGTTACAGTTTCACATTAATGTATTGATTTGTTCACAACTATCTCATTAAGAGTAACCACAGTTGATTTTCAAACATTATTTATTGCGGACGAAATTGAAATCGGGAGCAAAGAATTATAGGAAAGTTTTGTGTCAGATTCACATAATTGTTTGTTTCTTGGTCTAGTAAATCACAGTGAACGTGATTGAGAGAGTGACGCCCAAATTCTAAAAAGGGTATAGTGATGGTACTTCTTGTAGGGTCGAGTATGAGAAACTAAGAATAAAAGCCGTGCTTAATTGGATTCACCCTAGCCTCATGTTCATTGTTTAGGAACTCGAATGGTTCATTCTCACCCTAGTCCACCGCACCAAAGTGAATTGGGTTGGGACCAGACGTGGGCATGGTCATGGGTCTGGCTTGGTCTCTACCTATATATATCTTTTTAGACAAAATTTATTTAAATTTTAAAATTTTGTTAACAAACATTTCAAGCTTACTAGCTACTATCTCTTTTTTGTGTCTATTCATTGATTATGTCTTTTGCTTTCGCAACTATTTTAAATAATCATAATTCTGTCTATAGATGTCTATCCCTCTTGCGTTTCAGTCTAGTACCTTTTTGCATCATATTTCTATATAGTGTCTATTAGAGAGAGTTAAACGTAAACTTTGGTTAATTTTTCAGGCACAAAGGTTACAGTATTTCTTAGGTGTAATAGATAATATATCCAGGAAGGCAAGCGTCCAAGTTATTGTGGGAGACGAAATTTTTCTTAAAAAGTAAGGACATAATGTCAAACACTAGCCTTGATGAATTTCTTTTTCTATGTTCTGAATCCGATTAACTTTAATTAACTCATTCAATTTTACCCAATTTTGAATCATGCAGTAATATAGAATTCTAGTTTACTGAATGTATACTATTTATGGATTTACAAATAGTAGTTTAATATATTTAACAATAATAATTTATCAGTTTTTTTTTCTTTTTAGAGGTGAGTTTTATTTGGCTCAACTAATAAGTCACTTGTTGTTGAATAAGAAGTTTGAATTCAAATCTCGTCTACACTCAAAACCAATTGGTGTCTTAATTTAATGATAAATACTATCATAAAACAGACATCATAAATTAAAATTCTACTATAAAGATTTTCCTTAAATAAGACTCTCGTTAAAAAGAAAAGTCTCTATCCAAAGGGGAAGAAAAAGACCCAAAAGAGGATAAAGGAGATGGGCAAAGACCCAAAAGCCAAGTTCGAGGCCGCCCAAACCGACAAGATAATAATCAAAGGAAATAAGAAGATTTAGGGTATGGGAGGCTACCCAATTTACAAAAGATGTCATAGCTAGAAAAGACTTACTATCAAATACAATATTTACAAGTTCCCAATCAAAAACAACCTCAGGCTAAAGAAAAGCCAAGATAACAGTAAAAAAGTTGCCTTTGAATTCCACCTAACAAAAACAAGAAAGCGAAGCTTTAGTGATAAATAAATCTAAAGACAACCAATTTTACATCAAATTTCACAACTTATTAAGTTTAACGACTATGAGTGTTGGATACTTTTTGCCCACTGCCCACCAAATTTTGTCAATCACTCACAAATCATAATAGCACAAGACAGCAAATCATGAAATTAAGTGCCAAAATGATTGTGTTGATAATATTGTTGTTTAATGGTTGCAGCTCACAGCCACACCAACAGAAAATCTTTTTGGGCCTCACCGAAAGGATGCTTCTAATGATAACTCTACGAACAGCAGTGGTAAAGATTCCTTGAGCTTTTTCTCATATATATTTTCCACTTTCTGAATGTCCTACAGGCTATAAGCCTATAACCCAACCGAGGTTCAGTTTCGTCGTTTTGTTTCTCTTCCTGGAAATTACGGAGCTATTTGCTTTTCATTCAATTTGGTGGCATGTAAAGTAAAGATAGGCAGATACTTTGAGCATCACGTTGAATTTTTGGCAAAATTATTTCAATCTTTTTTGATTTGATCGAAAAATAATTTTACAAAAGTACATCCTTGTGCACCACTTATTTGCACCTTTTATCGGGTGATTATTGCACGTGTTTCAGATTTGAGATTATTTAGTCAAAGAAAAAAAAAGATTTGAGACTGCAAAACATGGTGAAAGTACTGTGAAAGGTTGGAAAAATATGATGCATAATTTTAAAGGATGGTCTCCACATGAGCCAAAAGGATGGTCTCCTTTGTCTTGATGCATAATTTTTCTTTCGTGGGGACTGGGGACTAGTGCACCATCGTTTTCCTTTTTCTTTTCGGTTCCAAAATGGAAACTCTGTTGGCTTTTATTGTATAGTATTTTGGGTCCAACTAATAGCTTTTATTGCTTGTAAAAAACACTATTTTGTTAGGGATATACTGTAATTCATTCCCCAATTATTTTTTAAAGTCGGTAAGAACTTAAGAGAATGATAGACAATCTCTTTTATTTAAATTTACTACTCACACAACTTATATCTATCACCAATCCCAATTTGCAGTTCAACAAGTTGTAGTCATGAAATAAGCTGTGAAACTTGACTTTTTGGAAAAATATACTGATATCATATGTCCTCACAGCTCATACATCATAGTCCTACATTCCTAATAAGGTTACCACCTGGCACTCCCCTTCTTTTTCTTAGGTTCGTGGGATTTGTGCAAAGAGGATTAGGCATATTACATATTTCTAGGCCAAAATGGCTAACTAGACATAACATTCCAACTATATAATTAGTAGTTTCGGTTTCCAAACTATATTATTTATTAGCATCTCAAGTCTAAAAGACTCGATTTTGGCATATAAATCGAGTGTCAAAGACTCAATTTTTATGGTCTGATGTGGCATTTGTGTTCACGTGGAGACCACCTGGAAATCGAGTCTTAGAGACTCGATTTACAAACCAAAAAAATTTGAAAAAATTTCAAGTTTGTCATGTACAAGCCGAAATACCAAAAAATAAAAATAAAAATTCAATCAGATCACAAAGAGAGAAAAAATCCAGAAAAAGATCAAGCTCAAATACCCATATATGTGTTTATAAATAAATAAATAAAACCCAAAAACGGAAGGTCGTGCGCGACCTTCCGTTTCTGGATTTTTTTTTTTGGCTTTCGACTTCTTTCCTTCTTCTTCTGTTTTTATTTTTTCTTCTTGCTCTAATTTCTTTTTTGCTGGTGCTGCTATTTTGTTATATATAGCTTATAAATTGCGTTTCAGAGACTNCTCCCCCTCCCCCTCCTCCCCCTCCCCCTCCTCCACCACCCCCCCATCCCCATCTATAATTACCACCGCCGCCGCTGCCTCCTCCCCTACCCCCTCCACCCCCACCCCCAACCCCACCTCCACCTCCACCTCCACCACCACCACTACCTCCACCTCCACCTCTTCTATAATATGCACCATTATATCTATTCTTCTTGTTGATTTCAACTTCATTGTAGGTTTTGTTCCTCCCTCCTGTATCTTCATTTCCTTTAAGAGCTAAAGAAGTAGTGTTGCTTTGAGAATTGGCCGTGCCATTTCCTATCCCATCACCTTTCACCCCAACAACACCAATGGCAATAAACAAGACAACCCATGTAAACCTTATTGTATGATTTGTATCCATACTTTTGGACGTCCAAATATGCAACTATGAAGTAACAATCTTCGCCATATATAACAGCTTATATATATGTTAAGTGTAGTGGCATTGCCAGCTAGACATTTAGCCCACTTAATCCAGAGATCACAAATATAAAACAAAGAGATGCCTTAGGTCTCACTTTGTCCCCACTTGTACAATTGCATTGATTAACGCAAGTTGCAACCAGCAAGAAGCCTCAAAAAAATTGCTCATTCTAAACTACTCGGGAGCACCGATCCTTGCCCACTAGCATGCGCACACACCCTTTTCTCATTGTCTCAGCTGCTCTTACAAGTTTTCTTTGTCTCCAAGGGACCACCTAATTCGTCTTAAGTTTGGCTTAGAAAATTATTTGAGTAAACAATATGGTGAATCACGTTGTTTTTATCAAAGAAATTTTATATAATGGAAAAATAGCATAAGTCGAATTGTTAAGACTTAAGACCTCTCTCTCATGTGAAACCCATTCTGTGGAAATGACCTAAATTTTAAAAACATCATGTGCCCTATAATGATAAAGATTTATAACAAAAGCCCTCCCATCTCGCAAAGAACTGACAGTTTATCATTAATGATTCAATAGGCAATAGAATAATGTTGCAAATAACATGGCAACCATTAACCCTGACCCTTTAAGAAGTCCTATAGTCTGTTAACTCTAATCCCATTTCATTTGTCATACACATACCATGTGTGACGGGCTTGAAAATTGCACATAAACTGGCTGATTATCTAAAATGTCATCATTTTTTTCCAAGAAAAACAAAAAAGTAATAAATCATTTCCGTATAATTTAGAAAGTAAACAAACTAGGCAACTATGTATAATGATGTAGGTCAGCCAATGATATCAGTATCACTAAGTCTAAGGAGGATGTCTTTTGCTTGGCCTTGAAGTCTGGGAATCAATTGAGGAAGCTACGGTACAGCAAGCAAGCAGTGCTTAACGATGGTGGGGGCAGTGTGGTGAAAGTAATAATGCATTTCATTCCAATTTTCCAAATAGGTAACTGATCAGTATGGTACCAATGTACCACAACCATTTTCACAACTTTAATTGTCAATTTGTCACTTTCTAAATAAAAAAAAAAATCGATTTGTTTACGCGCAACTTATTAGTGGTGAAATTATAAACTTACATAGATCCATCGTTTTTTTTCTTACCATGTTATAACTCGTTACATAGGCAAATTGTGACCAAAATTATGAAAATTATTGTAGTAGTAGACATACTCTTTGCAAATGGCCCAGGAATTGGTTGCAAGACATGGTCAGGTTTGGCCATCATGCATGTTCACAACTACTCCATGTGGATTGTATAATTGAAGATTTATACATACGGAGATTATTTTACAAGCAATATTTTTAAAGTCGGTGCTTTCACCTGTACCTGTATATATGTAGGAGTAGTTACTGACTGACAGACTGTATCAGTTGGTGTGATTGAATATTCAAGAAAAGGTAGTTGAGGTATTTTTAGAACTTAAAAAAAATATATATATATATTAAAAATCACTAAAGAGAAATGAAAGAAGAACGAATTAGAGTTTAGAACAAAGTTAGAGCATTAGTACTGGAGAATTTCAATTCTACTCTATTTTACAATTTCAAAAAGCCACTTTATCATTATACTATATCATTTTACAATACTTTCATCATCCCAAATTTTTATTTTCCTATTCTACTCATTAAAATAATATATTTACGCAATAAAATATATTTTTTCTTTTTTCTTTTTTTCCAATTTTCTCCTCCACCTTCCCTCAACCTCTATCACCACGCCTCCACTACCCAGTCACCACCACTATGCCTCCCCCATGCCCACCACACCACCATTGCCCACCAAAAACCCATATTAAAAAAGGAAAAGAAAAACCCACTCTATGACCCACGCCGACCAAAACGCAGAACCCAGACCTCGCCAACCAAGCACAACCCAGACCTCACCGACCAAGCACGACATAGCAACCCACGGTCAAACACAGCAACCCACCCTCTCCGATTCAGACCTCTGTCAAACCCATCGAAGCCATCTCCAGCAATCCACCCTCTCCGATTCAAACCTTTGTCAAACCCATTAGAGCCATCTCCAGCACACCCAGCCCACCGATCCACGCCAATCCAAACCCACCATCAACCGATCCCAACCCACCACCATACCCAGATCAAACCATGAGAGAAAGAGGGACTTTGCATGGAGTGGGAGCAGAGAGACAAAGTGGGAGTGAGAGGGAGAGAGGACTGAAGGAGAGAGAACTGATGTAATAAAAAATTAATATTTAGTTTAGAATTGTGCTACAGTGCAATTCTAAAGGTAGAATTGCACTGTAGCAGTATTGTAAAAAAATTTGCAATACTTGAGTTTAGCATTCCCTGATGCAAAGCATTTTGGGACTTAAAATGCTAAATTCCCCTTACATTTGGCATTAGCATTCCCCAGTACTAATGCTCTTATGGGAGAACATTTCAAATAGCCATAAAAGGTGCCTTTTGCAGCAAGAACAGACAAATCAATCAATATCAATCATCAATATATCTATATATTACTAAAAGCTGAAACGTGGCATTTATTACTGCTGAACTCCTGTTGCGCCACCTCATCACCACGTCATTCGCCACATAATTATTATTTAATATTTATTCCTTTTTTTTTTACAAATATATATATATATATATTATTAATTTTACATATTCATCTTTGTCTGTTTTAACATCTATATATATATATTTCTTTTTATTTCCAATTTTCCTATAATTTTTGTTTACATTCACTTATTTTTTAAAATATTTACACTTTCTTCAATCTTTCTTCTTCTTTTACCTTTTTATCTCCCCACTACCCTCTACTTTAATATTGTTATTCATCTTTCCCTTCATCTTCTTTTATTTGTCTTTTCTTATTCCTTCCCTTTTACTATAAATTTGTCACTCTTTTCCATTCTTTGCATAGTTTTCTCTCACAAAAAAGTTCTCTCTCTCTCTCTCTCTCTCTCTCTCTCTCTCTCTCTCTCTCTCTTAATGTTTTGGTGAATTTTTATTTTTTATTGCATCTCCGCTTTAGGTTGATAAATTTTTGTGTTTAAGAATTCCAATTTAGGTTGATATGATTTAGTTTTGTGTTTTAAGTTATTATTATGTTATTATTTTGTTCTTTGATTGTTAAATTTTATCCGATTACATTATAAAAAATTAAAGATAGTAGATAAAAATAAAATAGTATTCATTACATACCATAATTTGGATAATTTAGTATTTATTGTTATATCTTTTAATTTTTTTTTTCTTTTTCTTCTCTTCTATTTTACTCAATATTGAAATTCAA
This sequence comes from Quercus suber, assembly GCF_002906115.3. Lineage (NCBI taxonomy): Eukaryota > Viridiplantae > Streptophyta > Magnoliopsida > Fagales > Fagaceae > Quercus > Quercus suber. The sequence goes on along the minus strand of NW_027070013.1, from coordinate 494,063 downwards.
CCACATCCTCCTTATCATTAAATTAATTATATTTTTGCTCTCTTTTTGTTTTAAAAAATAAAAAATGTAATTTTTTATTGTGCTCATCAAATTGTACTCATTTTTTTTTAACATTTACACTTTCTCCTTCTCTTTTCCTTTTCATCTCCCCAAACATTCTACCTTGATATCACTCTTCCTCTTTCCTTTTATCTTCCTTTATTTTGTTTTTTTTTATTTTATTATCATCATCTTAGCATAAGTTTGTCATTCACTCTTCCATTCTTTACATAATTTTCTTTCACAAAAAAGTGGTTATTTCTCACTCTTTCTCCCTCAATTTTTGGTGAATTTTTATTTTTATTTTTTTGTATCTCTATTTTAGCTTGATAAAGTTTTGTATACTTTAGAACTCTATTTTGGTTGATGGGATTTAGTTTTGCGTTTTAATTTTTTTTTTTTTTTGACTTTGATTGTTAAATATTATCATACTGCATAATAAATAATTAAAAATAGTATATAATAATGTACTATATTTATATTACATAGAATTATTTGGATAAGTTAGTTTATTTTTATGTATTTTTTTTTTCTCATATCATTTTATTTAACATTTAAATTCAACCACATCCCCCCCCCTTTTTTTTTTAAAGGTGGTAAAGAAGAGTAAGAAATAAAATAGAGATGGCTATACATAAGATATTATAAACTTTATAGTGAAATAAAATCAACAATTAATATAATAATACAAAATTTAAACTTAAAACTAATCAAACTCTAATTAGGGAAATTATATATATATATATATATATAATCATAATCTTCATATACCATGATTTAAAAAAAAATTATTGAATAGTTCTACCTCTCATTTAGTGTCTATTTTATACAAATCATCAACCAATAAATATATGATAATGGTAAAAAAATGTTATAGATAAAATTATGAAAAATATGATAAAACTTTTTTTTTAAACTCTTTATAAAGTTTAGGGATTAAAGTAGTATTTTATCTAAAAAATTATCACGCGCAATGCGCGGGTTTGTGACTAGTTATATATAAAAGCAGAGACTTCATGCGAAGTGCATGAGGTATTGCCACGTGGCGCTTTGTATGAGTACTTTTTTGTTTAGCCTTTCACCTCTCATCTTCTTATCAATGATTAGTTTAAGTCATAAATGCAAAAAAATTAAAAGATTTTGTTCTACTCCATTTTTCAATTTCTTGAACTCTTCCACTTTTAATTTCATTAATTTAAAAAATGAAAGGTTTTCTCCATTCAATGTTAGTTTTCATGTTCTTTTATATATTCCAATATCACAAAATATCAAAAGGCCAATAGAAAAGTAGGATTGGAGACAAATAGTGAGATTAGTGTCAAAAAGAGTATGAAATTGGCTTTTGTTTCAGGTGCATATGATTTAAACTTCTTAACAACAATATCAAAGCTTGATACAATGCTTTAACAACATATAGAGTTTCTAAAAGGTATGTGTTTTTTTGTCTTTATTTATATTTCTGGAAAGTGTTTAATCTTTGTAAGTGATTAAGGTACTCAGATGTAAGTAAAATTAAACGTGAGATATGAAATAATATAAGTTTATATTTCTCCATTCAATTACTGTTTTATTTTTAATCTCTTGGCATGTATATTTAGTTTTGCAAATTAGAAATTATAAATCTTAAATCTTAGATGCTTAGCCTTCAAAAGTTCACATGTTTTCTTTTAAAAAAAATAAATACTTCTAAAAAAAGAAATAATAAAAAATTTATATTGGAAACGTACACTTAATCAAACAAAAAAGGGCACATATAGTGGCATTTTTAGAGTCTAATTAATTGTGCTTATTTATGGATATATTGTGTTACAATTTTTTTTTTCATTTATTATTTTAGTAACGTATAATACATAATTGAAATTAATTTTCCAAACATTATAACACATATGAGTATTATAAAACAACTAATATCAAACACGCGCATCGCGAGGTACATCCACTAGTTACATAAATTAAGGGTTCAAAAAGCTTCATCAACAATAAATCAAAGAATATAGAAAATCTCCACAACTTCTTTCATTCTCATTGACATTACCTATTAATTGTGAGTGCTTTATATTATCGGTCCCATTACACTGAAAGAAAAACATGACCAACATGCACAAAGATCATGTACTCTCCCTTCCCAACAATTTTTTTTCTCATGCTTAATACTTAAGAGTAACTCACTGATCTTGCCCTTTTCAAGCCTTGAGCCCATGTGCTGTTGGTTCAATTCTTACTTATTAGGACTTTGACTTGCTCGAAGACTATGCTGATTCAATTTTTAGATTTTTAGATTTTTGATGGCTGGCTCAAGCCCTATGCTGATTCAGTTTTTCAAACTTTGATGACTATTTTCATTGCTCCATTGTTTTACTTTTCTGGCCTCGGATGACTTGTTTTACTGATTTGATGATTCAGTTTTCAAGACTTTTATTAAATTGCCCAAAAATCTACTGATTCAATTTTTTCACCAAGAGCCTTATTACTCAAGAGGCTCAAGGCACGGTGAGTAAAGTGAGACAAGGCATGACTTGTTTTACTGATTTGATGATTCAGTTTTCGAGGCTTTTATTAAATTGCCCAAAAATCTACTGATTCAATTTTTTCACCAAGAGCCTTATTATTCAAGAGGCTCAGGGCACGGTGAGCAAAGTGAGACAAGGCATTTTTGTCATCCCTACACAGAGAGTAGTTGAGACTTGAGAGAAATCCACCCTCACATCATCATTACCTCTTCAGGCAAGGGAAGATAACTTGCGTAGGACGGAGCATTTTTGTCATCCATACACAATAGCAATTGAGAGGAAGCCCTTTTAGCAACGAGTTTTAAACTCTTCTTTTTGATAATCTAATAGTTATAATAGTGGGAATGGAGGATTCGAACCTTTGTCTCCTCAAAAAGGGGAGCAAGAAGGAAATGCCACTAACTTATAAGGCTTTTGGCCACTCCCAAACAAGAACTTGGATCTAAAACAAATCCACAAGTGTGTTAACAAGCATAGTATGTATGGGCAGCCAAAAATAATGCAAATTACATTTTAAGCCTCATTGTTTGTGGGTGGCTTCAAAATTCCCACATATTTAAAAAAATTTAGATTAAAACCTGTACTTCCAAAAAAAAAAAAAAAATTAATACATACATTTATGGTACCTAGTTAAGGGAAAAACATTTAAACAAAATCCCTTGAAAGTGGCTCTAAGTGAGTCTTTAGTAACCATTAAACCAACCACTTGGGATTTAGCATTTGTGTGTCTACATATTAATAATGTAGCAACAAAATCATATAAATAACAAAAGTCAGAAAAAAGTGGATTCGTGCAATCTTACCATTTTCTTTAGTTTAGGGAGTTAATTTTCCAAACTAAAACCAAAAGCGGTCACTTTGCAAAGCAACTCAGAGTTGGAGCATCTCATCTCATTTTTCCCATGATAATTCAAACTGGCCATAGGGAGAAGGAAAGGATCATGAATGGAGGTATCAAAACTTGAGCAAGTTTGTGACTCTTTGTCCAAAAGCACACACTACCAGGAGTATTATGCACTACAAAAAAAAAGGACCTATAGCCACGTTTTAAGGCATTAATTAATATATCTGAGATAATTGGCCTAGATACCTTTGAAGCTAATTACTGAAAAAGAAGAGAGATTACATATAAAAAGGAAGGAAAATAAAGAAAGGTTTATTAATAAATAATAACAAAAAGAAGAAGAAGAGGAAAAGCAGTAAAGTGTAAGACCAAAGCAAAGAAGCGAGGCCTAAATTAAAGAGCTTTTTCTTCCTGGGGTTTGGAAAATGTGCTTCTGAAATAGGGGTAGTAATAATCTAGTTCAAGCTGCTCTAGGATGTGTTTTGCGGCCCAAAGATAAGAATAGTGGCCTTCTATGATTTCTGTTACATCAACCTGCAAAACCAATGGAAGAATCATCAGTATTGAATAAAGCAAAATATGAACATGAATTACAATACTCAATGAGAAAGATAGGAAACAAAGTACGTACATTCTCAATCCCAGGTACATCAACAGGTTGAATACCAGCTAATCCTTGAGAAAGTAAACTGTACATGTAAAACCTCTTAGTTCTATATAAGTATTGAATTCAAAGATAGTGCTAATTAAAAGAGGTAGAGGAGGCAAATAGCAGTGCATCAGATGCAGTAATTCAGGGTATCACATAACTTGAAAATAATAATAATAGGTCACCATTATAAATGGGTAGAGGAGGCAAATAGCAGTGCATCAGATGCAGTAATTCAGGGTATCACATAACTTGAAAATAATAATAATAGGTCACCATTATAAATGGGTAGAGGAGGCAAATAGCAGTGCATCAGATGCAGTAATTCAGGGTATCACATAACTTGAAAATAATAATAATAGGTCACCATTATAAATGGGTAGAGGAGGCAAATAGCAGTGCATCAGATGCAGTAATTCAGGGTATCACATAACTTGAAAATAATAATAATAGGTCACCATTATAAATGGTGGGAGTTTCTCGTCTAACAATAAACCATAGGGTTTAAGAAATTCCTAGCAGATATTATTAATTATGTTGGCAATCTATTTCATATAATTAAGATTCAAGTACACTTTTGGGTCCTTAAAGTTTTGGGTTATTTTTATTTTAGCCCTTACATTCCAAAATTTTCATTTTAACTCTTCATATTTAATTCTGTTTTCATATTGGCCTACCATCCAATTCTGTTAGTAATCTGAACATTAAGTACCAAATAAATGGTGTCCATTAAGCCACATCACCCCATATATTGTCAAGTATCAACAGATTATTAACATAAATAGATAATATGGCCAATATGATAACAAAATCAAACATAAAGGGCCAAAATGAAAATTTTGAAATGTAAAGAGCCGAAATGAAAACAACCTTAGAATTTTAAGGGCCAAAAGTGTACTTTTGTCTATAATTAACTAATCATCTATAAAGTAGTAATAACTAGGTGAGGCATAATTCATAATTTTATTGTAAAAACAATGGGCAGTATTTAAGATATCAAGGAACACGAAAAATTTCTAGTCAAGGCCCAAGTCCAACCCTACTTGGTGTACAAGGAAAAAAAACCCTAGTCCAATCATACTTGGTGTGCAAGCAAAGAAATCCTGATTCTACTTGTATTGCAAGTCTTTTAACTCTAATTAGTCTAGAACATCAATCTAAACCACATTTATTTTCGTCTTTCTATTTTCACAAGCAATATATAAGCATATGCAACAAGCACAATATTTTCTTCTCATGTTCGCTGATAATATAAGAGCTACTAAAATATCCTCCTTCACAAAAACAATATCCAAATTTACATGTGAATGACCTATATACCTTGCACGGAAAATAATGCCAAGTGTCCAATCAGTTGTGGAATAAGCATTCACAAATCTGCCAGCAACCATCTGCAAACCACTACCAAGCTCTAGTACAACGGACCACTACCAACCTCTTGGAAAAAAACAGCAGTATAGAAAAGCTTGCACAATGAACCAATCAAGAAATCACAAACGCAACCAACTACCTTTCTAGCCTCCTCCCAATTTTCATCTTTAATTGAAACTGGTGCCCCAAGAAGAACAACCCGTTCTACAAGTCCAGCTACAAAAATATAACAAAAAAGAACTTCACCCAAATAACAATCCCATCTAACAACAAATTTGAAACAACAATCCCATCTATCAACAAACATGAAGCAAAGTGAACACTACCGTTATCTCCTTCTGCATCGGCCAAACAATGGAGACATTTAAAAATTACTCGCGCCCCCAGTGAGAAACCTATGAGTGTTACAGGCCTGGACCATGCATGGAGAAGCTAGGGATGATACCAACAATCTCACAAATATATTTTTAAATTAACATGAAATTTTCCTACCTTTTCCTTGCAATCCCTTCAACAACACTTCAGCAAGCAACTTCCCAGCTTTATCTGACCTAAACAAAAAGAAAGGAGGGCTAGAATTAAATTGAGAGGGAAAAAGGATTCTCAGTAATCACTCATGCTCAATGCTAATATTTCAAATTTGTGTTCCTGATAGTGAGAATGCTAAAATTTAAGAGACTGATTCAATGCACACATGCAAAGACCATGACGAATGTTGCCGGATTTGAAGACTAACTAGAAAAACAACTGTTGTATAATGTGCACTTCTCTAATAGCAAGTACTCTAGTTTTTCTAGAATTACCAGGAGCATTTTGCAACTTCTAGATGACCCTGTTCACTGATTGGGATGTCATGTGTAACGAATGTCATCCAATTATATCACACCCCCCCCCCCCCCCCCAAAAAAAAAAACTACTTGCGTTTGGCTACTCAATGAAAAAATCATGTACAGTCCAGGGCATCATGGTACAATGGGAAAATCATCCCTTCTTGGAAGAAACAAGTATTCCAAATTCATTATTTTTGGCCAAGCAAACCAGCGTATCAATGAAATTCCTATGTTGTGCACATAAATGAAGGCCACCACTCAACACACTGTTGCCTGTGTGTCTAATATGCATATATTGAAACTCAAGACTACTTTCTTATATCTTCCATCTTGATAAGTAGGTCTTCCCTAGGCCAAAAAATAAAAAATAAAAAACAAAAAACAAAACAAAAGATAACTTACCTATCCACAGCAATTGCCCATTTGCTGTCTATTAGATCAGATGCTGTGATTAATGTAGCTGGCAAAGCCAATGCCGCCACAAGTGTGCTTAATACAGTCATCATGGCACCTTGTTTCATTAACTGCAATGCAACTCCTGCAAAAGGAGAAAATGTTGTCAGTCATTAAAATGCAACCTATAAACAGTCATCAGTAGTGAGAGTTAGAAGGTTCAAGAAAATACTTGAAGTAAGCCAATCCTGAATTGCAGTGCTCAATGCAATCAAATTCTTAGATTCCCACCAGAGAGCATACCTATATATTGCACTCCTTTAATATGAATTTCTAAGTAGAAAGACATGAGGATCTATTTTCTAGGCAATGGAAGTCTCTAGTGGAAAAACCACTTGTGAAGAACCAAAAGATCTTTTAAAAGTTAGATTAAGAATAAATTGGTGATGCATCATATGAAACCATACAAAATCAATTGATCATAAAGTGGCAAATCCTTGGTCATGAAACCAGAGGATATAAAATGGAAAGATCAGAGATTTTGACAGAAACCAAAGGTAAGAGACCAAGAAAAGGAGGGGTGGCAGGTGGGGGTGTGCAATTACATATGAAACTGCCAACTTACATCAAATTCTGGAAATACAAATTTCCAATCTTAGTAAAGAATACGGGTTCTATTTTTTAGATAATGTGGTAATAATGTGTTTCATACCTCTCCAAGTTATCATAATGACCCTCCCAAGGTCTTATAAAATCTTCTACGTCAATAACCATTCCTGAAACCAAAATTCCAACTGCTAGTCGCTGGGGGAAAAAAGTTATGTTAATAATTGTGAGCAGTGAGCATAGACAACATTCAATACTCGAAAAAGTATTGGATATATCATCATTCCAATGTGGGACCTGCTTGAAATAGGCTTAAAACACTCTCCCCCTAGGGAAAAAAATACAGATAAAATGATTAAGGGACTCACGCCTTGGTTATGATTTCCCCCAACTACTTTGAACTCAAATTCTTCAATGCATCCAATTCTTCTAGCCATTTTAGTCCCTGAAAGGCCAGCTCCAGCGGCTGTGATGCAAAAAGTATGAGTGGCTTTATCCTTGTACACTGTTTTTTCTCTTTCAATTTTAAGATATAGAAGCAATGCTTGAGGGTGTTCCTAAACTTGCTTTTCTGCAGTCATATACACATTATACTCTAGACAAAGCACTGGTTTAAGATGTAGAATCCTTTGAAGTCTCTGTCCTTAACTAACATAGTGCATAGATTGGTTTTGTATAGGGTTATGATTCTGCAAGATTGTATGCAAACTTCACAACATCAAGATTAAGTCATTGCATGGATTACCACAATTAAAAATATCAAGGCCCAAACTTGATTATAACTTTAATCTAGGTTCACTATATCTAATTCTACTTTGAGTGCAAGAAAAGTAAGCATAGTCTAACTTGGCGTACAAGCAAAGTAATCCTAATTCTATTGGTATTTCAAGAATTGTTAGTCTCTAGGAAGTCTACTATAAATACCCATCAATGAGCCTTTCGCTATTGGCCTACAAGGCTGAACCATGTTGATTTCAAACATTCTCTCTCTTTCTCTTTCTACCATCTCTTTCTTCTTTGTCTTCTTATTTATATTTTCCCACACCTATCATGGTGTCAAAATTAGGTCTTGCCTTTTCTATTGTATTAATTAAAAGTTATGTTTTATCTTTTCTAACAACCGCTATTACCATGTAAATTGGTATTATTTAGGACTGTGACCCTTACCAGGCTATTTGCAAACATCACAGAATCAAACTAAGTCCTTTCTCTCTCTCTCACATACATACACACACACATGCAAACACATACATTCAGTGGCAAATTTTATGTAAACTGACAATCTTAAAAAACATGAAAAGCTAGATTGGGCACTTTGTAATTTTCTTACTTCATATTTTGGATTAGTTACAACAGCAGTTAAAACATTATACAAATAAACAAATGAAGATGGCATCCTATATAAGATTATCATTAAATTTCTGATCACAACACATTTTCCGTTTAAATGGAAAAAGCCAAAAGCAAAAACTATTTAAAAAAGAAATTTGTTTCCTCTTATCCTTTAGCACTTCATAGTTAATCACAAATTTTAGAAAAGAAATTCCATTTTACATACCTCCAAATGATGCAGCAACAGCAGTAGAACCAGCTACAGATCCTGTGGCACTTGCTGCAGCAGCAAATCCACTAGCTCCAATCGCAGGGACAACACTGCCCAATGTAGGAGCCAGAGCACCCAAACCCTGTGCAACAGCTGGGGCAGCTAGGCCTGTGATAAAATAAAATAATGTCAATGATAAATAACAATCACTCATATTAGCATAAATTTTTTGAAGAAAAGATATCCATTCTAGTAAAACCAACAGTTCCCATACCACCAGTGATGGCCATCAAGGTTCCTCCAGTCAAAGCAGCAGCACCAATGATACTTCCCCGCTTCCATGTATCCCAAGAGCTCTCTGGGGTATCTGATTTTTTTTCCTCTGCTCCTTCATCTTTCTCAGAAGCCATTAGAGAGGAAGTAGCTATTATCTCCATGGCTTCCTGTTAAAGACCAAAGTTTTCAAAAATGGCACATGGAAAAACTTCTGAAATAAAATGACTAATATTGTAGGTCAGCTCAGAAGTAAAATAAAACATTATTAATGCACACATGCACGCACATTCTTGTTTGAAGTATAAGAGGCTAGTTTGTCATGAAAGAGCAAAAACTACCTAGAAGTTTAACCAATTAAAGGGAGGTTACAGTAAATAAATAGTTCAAGTAGACTAACCATTTTTATCCATTTGACACCAAGCCATGTTGCCAGCAACCTTAAAGCCACACGATGCCGAGCATCATAGCCCTTTCCTAATTGAGAACATCTCTTTTCATCTTCAGTGTTCTTTGCAACACAAGCTGAAAGTAGCATGTAAAGAACTGTCACTTTCCTCTGATAGCTGATCAGTGTTCCCTCTTCCACAGGTTTCTCACAAGCTTCACCTATAGATTCATTAGAAGCTTTTTCTCCAGAAGAAGTCTGGGACCTTGTCTTCTGTGTGTTTTCATAAGGGTCTCCAGCCACATCAGAGATTGATTCTGTCTCAGAATTGGAATATTTCTTGCGGCATTTGATTTCATATTCACGACTCCCATTGTTTTCCTCATAGGAAGGAGGAAGGCTCTCCATACTAAGCACCATAGCATCAACAGCTTTTGTCAAAGCTAGTTCCTTATCAGATTTTTCTGAAGAAGGTCCATCACTTGCTTCTGAGAGTAACGTCAAGAACTGAAAATAAAATGAATGTCGTATTCAACAAAAAATGAGATATAGCAAAGGGTCAAGCCAAAAACGTGATGAAAAATAAATAAATTTGAAAAAATGATTTATTTGTAGGTCAATAAGACATAATTTTCTTGACTAGAGGAGCTATGAAGTATACCAAGCCACTGGCTTGCTCTCTGCTAATTGTAAATTGAACAAGCAACCAGGAAAGAACTCATAATCCACAATGAATCGTAGTGTCATGAAGTTTCTGGTGACATACTTATTTAATTTCTCTAATTAATGGAAAGCCATCAAATCAAGCACAATTCAAATTGACATAAATAGTAATCAACTCCAATTTGTCTTTGTTTGCTAGGACACCTCTTTCACATAATAAAAAATTCAAATAAATGCTCATTATACTGTAATCAGGAGCCATAACATTAACATCAATGAAAGTAAGTTGAACTAAGGATAAGCACATATCCACATTGGAGAACAAGTGCTAGGATGTCAATGCTTCAGCCAAGGGCATAAGCTCCTCAAGATTTATGAGAAAGCATGATAGAGAATACCACACACACACACTATTATTGGAAACCAATCCACTTTAACACCGATTATCATTAATCGGCAGAATTGAAGTAACCAGCAGTCAAAAAGCCATTTCTCTTATAACAAATCGAGCATTCATTGCCTTAGAAGAAATAAAAACCTACTTTTCTTCCTTTTTTATGTTAATAATTTTTTTTAGTCAGAAAACTTTCTTTAATCCTTAAATAGTTCACAGAAGAGACATACCGCTCCAACGTGATGCCGGACTTGTGAAGAAGTTCCTGCAGTTTCCTTTAACCCTTGCCAGGCTTGGTCATCCACTTCAAGAAACCTGTCCATATTCATACAAAAATTCCCAACTATTCTTAGAATTACAAACTCCTAAGAATTTAAAATATATGTATATAATTGAATACATACATACATACATACATATATATATATATATATATATATATTGTCTTGGTGTATGCTTTTTGCAAATGATATAGTTTTAGTGGATGAAAGTTGAAACTAGAAGTAGAGTTAATGCCAAGTTAGAAATTTGACGAGACGTTCTAGAATCTAAAGGCTTTTAATTAAGTATTACTAAAACAGAGTACATAGAATGCAAGTTTAGTAAAAGTAGAAACAAAAGAAAGGGGAGGTAAGACTTGGCGGTCAAGAGATAAAAAAAGAGCAACAACTTTTGATATCTTGGATTAATAATTTATAAAGATGGAGAGATTGAAAAGGATGTGAATCATAGGATAAGATTAGGGTAGATGAAGTGGAGAAGCGAATCAAAAGTATTGTTCAATCATAGAATACCTATTAAGGCTTTGTAGTTGTTGTATATATCACATAATCCTATTGACCTAACAATCTTTAAAACTAATTAAATGATTAAATTTACTAGAAGATCCTGATTCTGAACTTGTCTACACTCTACCTCCCTATTTTTTAAATCTCACATATTAACAATTGGTAATTTATTCACAAAAATAACAAAAAGCATATATATATAGTAAAAGAAAGAAACAACAAAAAGAGTACCTGAAAACAGGCCAAAGCAAGCCAGATTTCTCGTGGACCCAAAGATGAGGATCTTCGGAAACCAAAGCGTTTTTCCCACCGCTTACAGTTACACCTTCTTCAATCGGCTCCTCATCCAGAGTGACCAAACTATTCAGAGGCTCAGTTTGGTGGAGCTGAGACTGGTGAATTGCAAGTGTAAACAGAGCTGCCGCAGCGTATCGCTGTGAAGGTGTCAATACCGAAATCTCCATTTCCATGACTCTGTTTTGGTTTGAACTTCGGAGTTAGAATGTGAATATCACAGTATTAGATAGTGAAAATTGGAAGAGACTGATTCAAATATATATATATATATATGTACTTAACCGAACCGTCTTTTACTTTTTCAAAATCGCATTCGCACCAACTTCGCTGAATGAGTGAGTTATGAAATTGGAACGGCTATATATCCGTGCGCACGCGGGAGCTTTGACACTTGACATCACGTGATGTAACTTCATATGTGGAAAACGAAAATCTGCTGTACACCTGGAGTCGGCGTGGCATCCTCCAATTTTGCATTACACATTGAGTAAAAAAAATTTTAAAACAAAAATTAACTATTAATATAGTAATTTTAATCAAGTAAGAGTTTTTTAATGGAATGATAAACAAACTATGAAGATAGTATAATTTCTCAATAGGAGAGGCTTGGATCCGAAACCTAAGCCAGGGGATTACGATTTAGAAACAAAAAGCTATAAGCACCTTTTATTTTATTTTTCTTCCCCTTTTTCTTGTTTGTGGCAAAGTATGTTTGTTTGTGTATGGTACACGTTATTGTTAGAAAAGAGACCAACCAAACTCTTTAGCATAAAATTTCATCCTTAAAATTAGACTTTTATGGCCTGTTTGGGAGTTTAGAGAGGGTGGGGAGTAGAGGGGAGGAGAGTAGTGGGGAGGAGAGTAGAGGGGAGTGGTTCCCCCTCCACCTTGTTTGGATGTTTTTAAAATTAGTAAAGGGGAAGGGAGTAATTACCCCTTCCTCTTGTTTGGATGTTTTAAAAATTAAGAAGGAGAGGAAATGAAATGATTTAAATAGACAAATTTACCCCTATTTGAAAATTGACTTACAACATTAGTCTATGATTAATTTGTTATATTAAATAATTATGACTATAGCATGCAATATTTTTTTTGATAATTTTTTTTTCTAATGTGAATTAAATAATCAACATTGGTCTATGATTAAATATTTTTTCTGCATTTTTATTATATTAAAAAAAATTCTTAATTGATAATAATTAAAATAAGAAAAAAAATGTTTGATTTATTTGTTTACTGAAAAATTCAACAAAATATTAAATTTTGAGTGTTTCATTTATTTTTATTTTTTTAATATATACATTTTTTTTTTTTTTAGGCAGGACAGAGGAAGGTGGGGTGGACAGTGCAGAATTTAAAGGTGGACAAAAAGGGTGGTATGGCAAAAAGCCAAAAGGTGGTGGGAATGGTAATGGAAAGAAACCAGGGAATTGAGGGGGTGACAGGTTGAAAGGCTGAGGTATAGGGGGAAGTAGAGGAGGGATAGGTGTAGGCTGAGTGGTAGGGATGGAGGGGGGGAGAAGGGTAGGGAGGGCCATTCACTATTCCAAGATGGAGGGGAAAATCTAATCTCCATCCACATTCACATTCCCTAGTGCACTTAGTAACGTGATACCAACTAAGAAGACAATCACATGGTCTTCATCCATGCAAATATATAGCACATGCAAAAGCAATATGGAAAATCTAATCTCCACTTGCCCATAATGTGGTTTCAAATAATTATAGATTTTGTGATGTTAACAAACAAATACAAGTACAATATTTTGTAGTGCATGTCAAGCAAAGCAGGACATGCTACAGAGGCACTGCAACCCGAAATCTACTTTACTTGGAAATTACTCCTGCTTTTGTGGACTAAACTCAAGAAACAATCTTCAGGACCTATGACTTTTAAATTGTCCATTGAACAACATCGATGGTGCAGAAATGCAGTACAGAGAACTCCAGGGATAATAAAACAAAAGGATTAAAATCTCAAAAGGTAATGACCAATAAAGTAGAGAAATGATGTAAAAAGAACACAACAAATTCAATGCTCCATTATATAGGGAACCTTTTATGAAATGTGCAAGTAGGATTAAAAAACTAAAGAAATGAAAATGCAAGGTGTATAAAAGCTAACAAAGATACACAAATGCGATCTACAATGGTGAATTTTCATATATACCTTTTCATCACTTGAAACAGCAGGATGTTCAAAAGAATCCTCACCCTCCTGCCAGTGTTTCTTAACAAACTGCTTCAGAAGGACGGCAGCTAGGTGAAAGTATGTCAAATCTTACAATACAAAAATTCTCTGTACATTTTTGTATAAGTAATAGTGGGTTTTATTAAATAAAGAAGAACTCTAAATGGCAGTCTCCTAAAGAAAGAATCTGGTCTAAGAAATTCATGAAATCTTCTATAGAATTACAAGATACCCCTAATTGTAGTACAATAATTAAAATAAAACAAAAAGAATTAATCTCAGTAACATATTAATCCGCATAACACAATGAGGGACCTTACTACACCAAATGCTCTCCCACAGAATTTGTGGATTCTAGATGGCCCACTTTAAAAATAAAACAAAAAAGAAACAAAAAATACAATATTCAAGGGTCACTTTTGAAGTTTGTAACTTCTTTTCCAAAGGGAGAAAAAAACTCTGTACATATACAACATATGAGAATTTTCAACAGGGTTAAGATTCAAAATTTAGCTTCAGTACACTTTTCCATTATAATGAGAACAAGAGAACAAGAAACTAGCATTCTGTCTTCTTATCTAAATAAAGAAGAATATTTGACCAGCACAAAACAATGATTCTTTTCTTTAACCAGCAAGGGGGATGAAAAACAACAGAAAATAATGGCATGAGTTTGATTGTTAAAAAAAAAAAAAAAAAAGGATATCTGGCGTAACCCTAGTGGAAGCTCCCTATTGGCAGCAACTTTGGATAGTGCACTTCCAAAACCTTCATGGACAATCATAGAATCATCAATTAGTTTACATGTACCACAGTTACCATCCTTGAATGAATAGAAAAGAAGATAATGAATGTAAATCCCTTTGTTCCATGGGCATGACAATCACCTTCCATTATGAGAACCTAGAATCAGGGTGAGGCAAGTGGCAAAAAACAATATTTATGTGCAGAAAACTTAATAAGAACAAATTACAGCCGCACCCATTGTAAAATGGATCAGCTAAAACTATCAGAAAGATTACATAGAATTACTCTGTAAATGATCAGAATTTTGACTGTAAGATTCTCAAGACAACATTAGCTTATAAGGACCAATTTTTATCAGCAGCCACAGCAAAACATATTGGTGTAACTGCAATGTATACCATTGAGGATTGGCTTCAAAGAAACACTGGTATATTTCATTTGAATCTTGAGTCCTAGACATAATATGTATATTTTTCTCTTCATGGTCCACCCTATTTCTCCGTGAAGCAATACAAGCTTTTACAGTTTGAAACGTTGAAAGAAAAAAGGGGAAAAATATGTGTATAAGTTTTCCCTCTTTTTTTTCCTTTTTTCTTTTTTTTATATGAAAAAAACTTTTTGTTTTCAATGATGTGGAATTATATCAACAATAAATTTTATACTCAAGTCAACAACAGAATCTTTTTTGGCTAGCAAACAACAGAATCTTTTTTATATAAGAACAGCATTTAAATTACACCAAATTATCTGGAGTCAGCAACAGCTGTTCAACTTCTCCATCCAGATGTTCATCAAAGTCAAAGGACATATCCTCAATTAAGTCCTACACTAACATAGACTTTGTTTCTGTATTAATCCACATTCCATTCAGCCTCTCCCTGTCTACCTGCTTTTCGGCATTCCTCTCATCCCTGGCTTCAACCTGAAGCTCTTTTCTTTCTTTTGGTAAACAATAGGAACATCGAGTGACTGATTAATGATCATTTATAGAATGCACTTCTTCTTGTATCTCTGTCATTCATGACCATAAGTTCACTAGGATGCTCGTTATGGCTCAAAACAAAGAGCCTTTCTATCACATAACAAAAAGTTTCATTTAATAGTAAATTTTCTATGCATATGGACTAACTTTCTTAACATTCAAAGGAAATAGAATTTACATCAGGCACATCCTAAGTGACTTTGGAATCTCTTGCCTATGGCAACCCAAACCCTATCCAACCCCTAATTTTTTGCAGTCAGTCCTGATTTCGGCCTCCAATGAAGAAAACAACACAAACTCAAGTTACATAGCACAGAACAGAAAACTAAATTCCAAAAACAAAAAAAAAAAAAAAAAAAAAAAAAAAAAAAAAATCATCACTAATTCATACCACTAGTATCACATATTTATTAAAATATTACATGATGCTAAGCAGATTTCCCAAAATGAGCCAAGAAGCATACATACTAAATTTAAAAGATAGCCAGCATTTAAGAAAAATCATCACCTTCCCACAGTTAAACAACACTAAAATATATCTAAGTCAAATATAAAACTCACTATTCTACCATTTCATTTTAAGATAATAAACCATATGGGTCCAGGGAAGTAATTCTAATTCTGCATTTCCTTCTGCCAGGATTTTTTTAATTTTTTAATTTAAAAAAAAAATTAAAATATCATTTAATTTTTAGCAGTCAGTCCTGATTTCAGCCTCCAATGAAGAAAACAACACAAACTCAAGTTACATAGCACAGAACAGAACACTAAATTCCAAAAAAAATAGATGAGTGAATACAATGAGCCAAAGGCCCAAAGCACACAGGCAAATGTGCTATGAGGAGTAGAAACCAAAAAAAAAAAAACTATGATGTATGGAAAGTACAATTATCAAGTAAATCAGGCAATGAAGTAAAAGTATAAGTGACAAACCTGGATTAGACTTTCCCAAACTTCCGGTTCAGCACTCCACATTTTGGTGATTGGACTCCAAGCAAAACCACTCAATCCATTCTTAAACACATCATAGCAATCTGACCAATTATACTTGATGGTTTTAATGCGATTTTTCACCTTTTGCTTGTCTATTGGTTTTTCAAATTTTTCTTGCAATTCCTTCACAATATTGTCATAGGCATGTGTGGTGAAGACCGAACCATTTCGATTACCTAGATGATGTTGATGCAAGAGTGCATCAATAAGCGCATCATCCATAACAGCTGTCCAATATTCTCTATCTTTCTTAACCACATCATCAATAGTCCTTTTTTCTGACATATTTGAACCTATAAAAAAATAATAAAATGCCATATTTACACATTATACATGGTTGAAATAATAAAAGCTCATTTAACAACACAACTAAGCAGAGAAAACTAAGCAGGAAAATGTAAGCAAGTCGAAAGCAAAAGGTTGCCAACACAACTTAAAGGACAAAGACATAATGTAAAACAATAGAAAAAGAAAGATTGCCTGCAAATTGCCACTGTCACAGTGAATGAAGTTAATTAAAATTATACTAAAAAAACTGGAACTTGCTGTGGTAGTGTTGCTCTAACACAATATAGAGGAATAATTCATTTTGCATACTAAAGAGGAAAGTCTCACACAAACCTCACAAGAAGAAACACGTTCTCAAGTCACAATCAAAACTCATTCAATAGATTATCCCAAGCAAATTAAATGTATCATATACAAAATGATAAGTCCATAAAAAGAAAATTAAATAATAAAACAATTCTAATGAGAATCAGCCCATTGAAACAAAGACATAGTTCTAAATCCACTAGAAGCATTTGTCTACAATTATTAAATCTAGAATAACATCAAGTTGGGTTGGATGTATAATCCCTCCACATATCAGTTGCTATTGAGTTTCTTAAAATCTCTCCTTGGGTAGCATCATCATTATTTCTCTCTCTTTGTGCACCAAGCTGTTCATGGGGTTCAGGATTGTTTAAAATTTCTTGATCCACCTCATGAAGAATTCTATCATCCGGATCTGCACCAATCAAGTAATTGTGCAAAATGCAACATGCTAAAATTATTTTTTTTTGGGTTGCAACTCCGTAAGATGGCTCATTTGAGCTTGCTATTATAGGAAATCTTCTCTTCAAGACTCCAAATGCTCTTTCAATCGCATTGCGTAAGGATGCATGTCGAAGGTTGAATAACTCTTTAGGATTTTGTGGTGGATTTCTTGAATACTCTTTTAAGTGATAACGAACTCCTCTATAAGGTGCAAGAAGTGTGCTCCTCAACATGAATCCAGCATCAACAAGATAATATTTACCTATAGGAATGACATGCGTCATTATGTTGTTATACACTAATGGCTATATATATGTATATATATATATATATATATATATTTTTTTTTTCCTAACAAAATTACCTTGGGGGTAGTTTTTTTTTTTTTTTTTTGCGTACCTCAAAATTGGGGTGTCTTGGTATTTATATAGGGGTCTATGGATGACCACCTTAGCTAAATTGTAAGGATATGGGATTATCCCTCAACTAACTTGTAGGAGTTAGGAACTATCCCATAGTTGATCCATAGGAGATGAGAGTTATCCCTTAACTGATTTGTAGGAGATGAGAGTTAACTGGCAATCGTGTGAATGTAGGAGAGTCTTAGATGGCGCAAGCATTGTAACATTGGCTCAATATGCCCATTTTTACCTGTCTATCCCTATGGGTGACAGACGAGTGTGGAGGTCAAGCTCACAAGTGCTTACTCGTCAGCTTTTGTGTGTGACGTGCATCTTGTTAAAGTAGTTGTGATAACTTGCATTAGTTACATCTAGTCTTCCATTTTTGATAGGTAGATATTTTCGGAAGACTAGCTCATTTAGGAAGACTATCTCATTTAATAAGACTAGCTCTTTTGGGAAGATTAGCTCATTTCGGAAGACTACTCTTTTGGGAAGACTAACTCATTTGAGAAGACCAGCTCATTTCAGAATACTAGATATGGAGCTCTTTTGGGAAGACTAGCTCATTTCGGAAGACTAGCTATGGAGTTAGTTAAAAAGTTCCTCATCAGTTGCCCCTCATTCCGTGTTTGTCCTTTTTTTTTTTGGTCGAGCCACGGAATTATTCATTTTTGTTCTTCGCTCTCTTTTTTTAATTATTTTTTTTAATGGTGACACATGGTGGCTCATGATTGGCTAATAGTAATGTCGTTTGGTATTTCAAAAATTTTGTCTATAAATAGGCGAATTTCCCTTCGAACCTTACTTTTTTCTGAGATTTTCGTTTGAACCATCTTTAGGGCTTTATTAGTTGTTCGCTTCATACTCATCCACTTTATACTCATCCGAATTTTCAAGCTTGGTTCATGTTCATTAGCTTTTCTACTTGTCCAAATTTCTCACCTCAAGTGCTCGTGGTTGTCAGCTTTTCTACTCATCTGAATTTTCAAGCTTAAGTGCTCGTGGTCGTCAGCTTTTCTACTCGTCTGGATTTTAAGTTCAAGTGCTCATGGTCATCAGCTTTGCTACTCTTTTGGAATTTCAAGTTCAAGTTCTCTTGGTCGTCAGCTTTTCTACTCATCCGAATTTTCGAGTTCAAGTGCTCGTGGTCATCAGCTTTGCTACTCATCCGGATTTTCAAGTTCCAGTGCTCTTGGTCTTTAGCTTTGCTACTCGTCCAGGTTTTCAAGTTCAAGTGCTCATGGTTGTAAACTTTTCTACTCATCCGGATTTTCAAGTTCAAGTGCTTGTGGTCGTTAGCTTTGTTACTCCTCTGGACTACATTCGAACTTCATCGATAAGTCACTTTAACTTTTCTCTGTCGTCTTTGTTGGATAGATTCTGTGAAATCAGACAAGTAGAGTGGACTTAGCTTTATTTCGTCACTATAGGTGTAAGAATGAGTGAGTTTGGGCCCACCGATAGCCTTCTGTCATCCAAACGTAGAAAACTAGATGATAGAGGGTTGCCTCCAAGTGTAAGCATAGATTCGCTTGACGATGTTCTATCTTTATAGTCGTATCATACTGGCCCTCTAAAGATGAGCCGAGGGAGGACTTGTTTGATGTTGAGTCTTTTAGTCCAGTTTAGAAGTTGGGTCGTTAGGCTCCGCTTCAGTGAGTGGAGATGATGATTCTTCTTTGGTTGAGGGCTCTAATTGTCCCTTTATCTTGTCTGATGACTGGGAGGTGAACAGGCATTATTCTTTCCTTTCTGCTAAGAGGTTACTTAAAAAACGGTCTAAATTTCAGATTCCCCACAATGTTCCTACTAGGTTAGCCCAGGTTGGAGAATAGTGTTACTCCCATAATGGCAAGGGTGTTGGATTTGGTGAGGCTTCTTTTACAAGTGGGTTAAGGCTCCTACTGAATCACCTTACTAGGAGGTTATTATAGAGGTTAGGCATAGCAATATCCTAACTAGCACCTAACTCTTGGCATACTTCTATGGGGGCCCAAGTACTATGGGGAATCATAAGTGGAAGTCAAGAAACTCTTTCCTTGAATGAGTTTCTATACTGCTACAAACCTATTCAAGTCCCTAAAGTTAAGGGTATGTATTACTTTAAGTGTAGGAAAGAAGAGCAAAAGCTAGTCACTGAGGTCCCATCTTCTAATAGGGATTGGAAGAGAAAAATTTTCTTTGTTAATGGCTCAAACTGGGTATGTAGTCCAGAGGAAGTTGGTGGCATGCAGCCCGTAGATTGTACTTAAGGGGTATTGCCAAAGTCTGGTGAGTCATTAGTCTAGCTTGCTCATCTACTTTTTCTTCTTAAAATATTATCTAACTTATTTATGGTTACTTCTCAGCCAAATTTTACCAAAGTTGTCTGCATATCAATTAGCTAGAGTGGAAAGGGCTACAAGCTTCTCTGCTGTTGAACGCAATTGGAGAGAGTTTTGGTCACAGTAGATAATATTCACAAGTATTGTTCTAGACCTGTTCCTTCTGCAGTTGCTCATCACCGTGAAAGAATCTCTCATAGACATAAGTATTTCTTACTTCACTTGTCTATTTCTTCTTAACCACCTTGGCTAACGAGTACTTTGCAGAGATGGAGGCGGGTGCAAATAAAAAGCACAAGAATGTCGAGAAGGCAGCTGCCCTTGCTGTAACTACGATTAAAGAAGGAAAGCTTTAACTTCCTGGGCCTAGGGAGAAGAGGAAGTTCTTTATGGACACTTCTCCACAAACCTTTGGGACTGTTACTCGTCCGATGGAAACTCCTAATCGTCCCTCTTCGACCACTACTCGTCCAGTTTCTTCAAATCATCCAAGGGCTCCTAGTAGGGAAAAGGTTCCTTTTACTCCTCCTCCCAAGCCTCCTTTGCTTGTCCATGACGCTTCTTTTGCGATGAAGCAAGCCTTGTCTATCATCAGAGAGGAGGAGGACATCGATGATTGTGACGAGCACGCCCCAGCCTCCATTAGGGAGTCTAGGTTACATGACTTTGCTAAGGTAACACTCATCTTTTTCCAATTCATTCGATTATTTTCTATTCGTCCACTTTTGAGTTAGCTTCTCATCTGCTTTTCAAGCAATAATATGGACGAAAACTCTTAAGCTAAGGTGTGGAAATTATGAGGACCAACTGGTTGGTTTCAAGAAGTGTTAGAAGGATAATAATGATGTTAGGACATATGTGATTCACATGTTAGGAACATATGTCACTATTTTATGTAATTGGCTAATCCTTTGACAAAACGCGTTTTATTTGTAATTTGATAGATTTAGGATGTGTTTAATACTTCAAAGAATAAGAGTTCAAGTCTAGTATTGAAGCCATGCAAATCTGTCCAAGAAACAAGTGAAGAAGTGCTGATTCATTAAATTTCGACAGCTGCTGGACAAATAGCTATCTATCGCAATTTAATAAGGCTCGACAAATACTATCTATTGAGAATTAGAGAATTCAGTTTTTTAGATCTGATTTTCGGCCCATGTTTATGTATTTGTGTAGGGTTTCTTTTCTCATAACTCTAAATATATATAAGGCTTATTTTAGAGGCCGTTACAAAAGAAAATACAAGGAGAACACATGCATGTAAAAGGTGATCGGTGTCTTATTCTCTCTGAAAGAAGCTACTACGTCTTTACGCTTTAGCGTTTTGTAACTAAGTACTTCTTAATCTTCATTGTTGATGAAATTGAGAGCTTTGCAGCCAACATCTTCTTTAAGTTGGTGAGTTAGTCACGTACTGGGAGCCGTGCATCTTTGGTTAGTCACGTACTGAGATCCATGCAAAAAGGGTGGTATTTATATATTGAAGAGTTCAGAGATTCTGAAGTGGTAGAAGGTTTCTATAGGCACACTCTGATTTGATTAATTTCCTGAGTGTGATCCTTGACCTCGTTGTCATGGATCGTGGACAATCTCTTTTGATTCTTCCTTTGTTTGATGGGACTAATTATGTGTACTGGAAAGTTCATATGAAAGTTTTTTTGTAGCCTCTAGGTGAACAGGTATGGCAAGCTTTGAAGTTGACTGGATTAAAACAAAGGAAGCGCCGGTAGATTGGGATGAAGAAACAATCATAGTGGAAAATTTCAACAATAGGGCCTTAAATGCTTTGTTTTGTGGGGTGACCAATGAGGAATGCAAGAAAATATCATCCACAAAAGTTGCCAAGGAAGTATGGATCATTCTTGAGACCACCTATGAAGGTACCAAGGCAGTAAACACTGTGAAGGTTCAAAGACTTACTATTAGCTTTGAAGAAATAAGGATGGAAGAGGATGAGACCTTTGATGAGTTTTATACTAAACTCAAGGATATTATGAATTCTGCCTTCAACCTTAGAGAATCTATAGTAAAATCCAAGATTGTTAGGAAAATCCTTAGATCCTTACATGAAAGATTCCATGCCAAGATCACTGTCATTGAAGAAGTAAAGGACATTGATCAACTTCCTTTGACTAAGCTTGTAAGGAACCTTTAAACCTATAAGATAGGACTAGGCTCAATGGGAAACTATGGAAAGAGTAAAAACTTGGCTCTTAAGGGTATAAAGGAAGAAATTGAGGACTCTGAAGATGAAGATGAAAGTGAAGATGAAGATGAAGATGACGATGAGGATGATGATCTAACCTTCATAACTGATGAGATTATCAAGCTTCTTCAATTTAGGAAAAATGATAAGGGCAAACCTCCTAGGAAACCTAAATCCTCAATAAAGGGCAAGAATGAGAAAATCTTCATCCAATGCCATGAGTGCAAAGATTTTGGTTATATGAGGATAAAGTGCCCAAATTACCTCATGAAAGAAAAGACCAAGGAGTCAAAAGATAAATGGTTGTTTGCTACTTGGAGTGATACTGAGAATGATTCTTCTGATGAGTATGCGGATGAATGTAGTCACGTTATGGCTTTTACTACCTCAACTGATAAGGTGATTGTGGAGAGTGCTAGTGACAGTGAGGATTCTTTTGATAATGAAGTATCCAAGAAGATGACCCTTCAAGAAGCCTATGATAAGCTATGCATTGAATTTATAAAATCTGAAAAGACTTCTCATCTTTGTAGAAAAGAGTTTAATGAGGTAAAAACTGAAAAAACTGATCTGTTAGTCAAACTAGATGAGAATATAAGGTTAGTTGAGACTCTTGTTGCAGAGAACACCTCATTAGAAGAAAAGGTCAATAATTTTGAGGTTGAGCTTAGTCAAGCTAGAACTCAAATAGAGAGGATGACTAGTGCAAAACTTGATGATGTATCAAGTGCTCAAAAGTCTAGTTCTGATAAGACTAGTTTAGGATATACTGTTTTCTTCAGCCCCTCCTCTTCCACGGCTTCTAGATCAAGGACTATCTTTGTGCCTCAATTTGAGAAAGGTGATAAATGTATGAAATCCATAACTCATTTGTCTAATTTTAAATCCTTTGTTAGACCTCAAGTTTGTCATTATTGTGGTGTTCCTAGACACATCTGTCCTAATTACTTTAAATTGTATCCTCAAAAGTAAGTGTCCAAACGGTCACAAGTTTCTTCTCAAGGACCTACACATTTTTTTGGAGAGTTATTAAAAGTTTTGAGCTTTTTAACTCAATTTTAGGAGAATTCTAATTCTTCTATGTCCTTTAGTAGACATATTAGGACACGTGCCTTTTCATCTTCATGGCCAAAGACTTATGCTGTGTAGGTGAGAAATGAGCCTAAGACTTAATTGACTTTTCTATTTGTCCTCTACTTTAATTCTTTCTATCTAAAGTAGCTCTCTTTGCTTGATTTCTTATCAGTTTTTGGATTCATACTTTCATACATTTGCACTCTTCTATCATGCCTTCATGCATATGCATTTTTCTTTCAAGTTTTCATGTTGTTTATCTATTTTTGTTTGGTTGTTAGTTTTTATTTTGTTTTTGTTTTCAAAATTAAAAAAAAAAAGGGAAAAAATTAGAAAAATACAAAAATAATGTGTTTGTGTGCATTGGTACTTGTGTACTTTTGATGACTATTGAAACAAAGTTTTCTAAATTTTATATCTTTTGTAACTTAGATGAGTATCTCATTGCACAACTAAGCAAGTGAGTTTTATGGCTCGTATTTGTGATGAGTAAGATTAAATAATCTCTTATACTTAACACTCATATCACTCTTTTTAACGGGAAGGACTAGAAAATCCTAAAAGAAATGCATAAATAACCATCTCACCATTATTGCCTACCAATCATGAAATGACATTTGTATGCTTCGGTATACTAAAAGTACAATATCAATGACATTTGTATACTTCGGAATAGCAAAATTGGAATATCAAATGCTTAACATCATTGGGCATTTTTTTTTCTTATATGCTCATGCATGATTTGTTTAAAAAGAAAAATATGTAAAGAAAAATAAAAAGAAAAAAGAGTAAAAATGCTTTATATATGATTGCAAGCATGTATTCTAGAAGATGTGGAAGTTATAAGATGTACCTCGAAAGTGATAGTCCTTATCAAACAATTGTGATTGTGTGTGAGTTAAAGTAATTTTGTCATATCTCAAATCGTCATAACATGTATACACTTATGCAATCTTGCGATGTTTTTCACACACAACACACAATATTTTTTGCTACTTTTGATACATGTGCAGGTACAATATGATTTGACTATCACAAGGTTTACATGTGTTAATGTATACTCACTAAACGGTCTTGACTTATTTTTGAAATATAAAATTGGTTAGACTTGTTGTGTATGTCTGTGTGTTTTAGAATCTATGTGCTTAACAATTTTTGTTGAGTGTTGTCTTTTGAGAGATCAAAATACTGTTTGGATCCTTGGTTGAGTTGCTTGTTTAATTGCATTCATATCTGTGTTTTTTTCTTCTTTGAAAAACTGATTTTAAGCAATTCGATAGCTTCTCGATACCTCTCGACAGTTGGTTTATCTATCGAGCCCTTTGATCTTCTTTTTATCGCATTCTCGATAGCTTCTCGACATATTCTCGATCCATCAAGAAACCTTTTGTTTGCTCGATAAATGCTCGATAATTGTTCGATCCATCGAGGTTGGCTTTTGCTCGATAACATCTCGACAATTCTTGATCTATCGAGATCCTCTTGTATGCATTGTTTTTCATATGTTTTGGATCTTTCTTTTTGTTGGAAATATAAATGTACGCAGTGGAAAAATAACGGATCTACTTCATTCACAATTGATAACATGCACTATGTAAGTTTCAGAACATAGAATAAGAGAGTGTACCTTGGTGCGGTGAATTTCAAAACTAAAGATCAGAAGTTCTTGAGAACACTTTCAATCTTCACTCCAATTCTACTAACACCCAAGATGTGTGGTCTTTCAATCAGTTATATGTATATGTACTAGAGAGAATGAAAGAGTGTCCAACACTCACACACAAACCATTTCATACACTTACCAAATTTTGTATGTTTCTCTCCTTATAACTGATTATCTAATTGGGATGGCCTTTTGGGCCTTTCTAATTGGGTTTTAATATGTGGCTTGGAGTGGGACGAAAAGGGAACAAATAAGATACTAGCTCCAATGGGCTTTGGGCTTTGGGCTTTTCTATCAACTCTTGACAAGTCCAAAATTACCATTAATTATATTTAACATCACTATATAAATATAATTGCACTCTAAACCTTATTAATAAATTATATCTCAAGACTTTATTGTACATGCAACCCCTTCATAAAATATTCGTAGTAATACAAAGTCATGAATGACGACTACCACTTTGTAGATTACTACATCTTGATCCTTGAGTATCCAGTTTAATCCTTTTAAGTTATTCATCATATATTTATGAAATCCAATTTTATAAATATATACTTTAGTAATTTCTTACCAAAGTGGTTAGGCCTAAATTTCTGAATAAGAAATCTATTAAACTTATCTCAAGGAAATATTTTGTATCTCCATTAAGAGACTATAAATTTCATCTTGAGAATATATGTTCCATCAACACTAAATGTGGCTGTCCAACATACTGATGTTTTGACCATTACTTTAGATCTCACTCCCGATATATCAAAACAGCCTACACTTCATGATCAGACCCATTATTCTCTCAAGATTAAGAGTTCATATAAGTCGTGAGATTTATTATTCATTGACAGTCGTTAGGAGAATAATATATCTCACAACAATCTAATTCAATATGTCTTAACTCTTAAAACATATCAACATATCAACTAAAAGTCAGCACTTCCATAATCAAGACAAATCATTTTAGTTAATATGTTGTAGTCTTTATAGATGAAACGCCCAATTTCATCACTGACTACAAACTAAATTCTGAATTTACAAAGAACTTATGATTTATATTTTCTGTGACTTTTCACATAAATCACATACTATGCATTTCATATACTATATGATAATGTCCAAATATTCATGTTATCATTATTTCAAATAATAATAAAACAACTTTATTAATTACAATATTAAGTCATACATTATGTCATACATAATATCATATAATATAATATATAGCATCATACAATAGGATTTAAGAGCACTAATCCTAACACTTTTATCTTGTCATCTATAGCATTTTGTTTCGTCACATTCATACATTTATATGGATTCTTTGTACCCCTTGATCATGTTTGATCATCTTTATGTTTCTCGAGTGAAGTTTTCTAGCTTCTTATACCCTTTATCAATTATGATAAAAAGGGGGGAGAAATTGTGGAGAATATGTGATTTCTTTTTATTAAGATTCTACATGTTAGGGGGAGAAATATATGTCCTTGTAAGGGGGAGTTATGTTTAATCTTGTAAGATGTGTTTCATACTTCAAAAAATAAGAGTTCAAGTCTAGTATTAAAGTCATGCAAATATGTGCAAGAAACAAGTGAAAAAATGTTGATTCATTAAATCTTGACAGTTGCTAGACAGATAGCTATTAATCAAGGTTTAATGAGGCTAGACAGATACTATCTATCGAGATATCTATTAAGAATTACGGAAATCAGTTTTTCAGATCTAATTTTTGGCCCATACTTATGTATTTGTATAGGGTTTCTTTTCTCACAACCTTAAACATATAAGGCTTATTTTAGAGGCTGTCACAAAAGAAAATACAAGGAGAACACATGCAAAAGGTGACCGATGCCTTATTATCTCTTAAAGGCGCAGTAGCTATTGCATCTTTGCGCCTTAGGGTTTTGTAATCAAGTGCTTCTTGATCTTCATTGTTGATGGAGTGAAGAACTTTGCAGCCAACATCTTCTTCAAGTTAGTGAGTTAGTCACGTACTAGAAGCCGTGCATCTTTGGTTAGTCACGGACTGGGATCCATGCAAGAAGGGTGGTGTTCATAAATTGAAAAGTTCAGAGGTTCTCAAGTGATAGAAGGTTTCTACTGTAAGTTCATCTACGAGGATTGTAGAGCCTAGGGACAAAGGTTTTGTACAAAATCTAAAACTTCTCTTTACTATAGTAGATAGTTTTTCGGGATGGTTTTCCTCTAGGTTTTTCACTATGAAACTAGTTTGCTTTATTGGTTTTCTTGAGTCATCATATCTTTTTTTTTTTTTTTTTCGCTGCATGATTTTGATATGATATTGATGTTTATTTGTTTCAACAAGGTTTATTCATAATAAATCTAATTAACAACTTAGGTTTGAAACTTGTTAATTCTATCAACTTGGGTCTAAATTTCCTAACAAACGAGATCATCAAAGAGTTACCGAAATCTGTTTCCTTGACAATATTTATTATAAGAGAAAGGAATTCTCAAGACCGATATGCTCTCTTCTTCCTCTTCATAAATCCACTTTGTTCAACTTCTCTCTCTTCTTCTTCATATCCCTCCGAACGCTCTCTTCTTTCTCTTCATAAAATTCACTTTTTTAGGGTTGTAAACTAGCCGAGCTTTATCAAGTATTGAATATCTGAACTCGGCTCAACACCAAATATGGAATTTTCAAGGTTGGCTTTGGCTTGAGCTTGAACCAAGCCAACAAACTATGTTTAAGCTTGAATGTTAGATAGTCCAAAAGTTTGAGCTCTACTTGGCTTATCTAAATTCATTAATCAAGTCAAGCTCAAGCTCCATATCAAGCTTTTGAGCTTGAGATATAATACAAGTACATTATCAAGCCTATATTAAGCATATTAACAATCCAATTTGATTTAGACAAGTGGTCCAACTTCCAATTAATTAAAGGCTTAATAAGTTATTAGTTTATTTTTCAAGATCATATTAATCATATTGCCAAACCCATAAACCAGCCTAAGCACTGCATTTTTTTTTTTAAGGCTCAAGTTTGGCTCTTTTATAAACAAAATAAATATGAACAAGCTTTTTATCAAATCAATCCCAAACTGTTTATGAATAGCTTGGTTCATTTACAGCCCTACCCACTATGTTCCTCTTCTCTTTCTTTTTCCTCATACCCCTTTAGAATCTCTCCTTTTCAAGAACTTTGGCAGCGGCACCGTAGCCCAAGGCATCTTCATCGACACCACCATAAGACTTGGGGGATTCCCACCTTTGTGATGCTGCCTTCAACTATGTCAAATCCCTTTCCACATCTATCATACCCACCACTTTTTCCTTTTTCTATTTTTTTTTTCTATGATCGAGTTTTTCTTTCTATCTAATTGTGTTAAATTGAAATTGATTTGTTGGGTTTCAAGGTCTCTGTTTTTGCACTAAATGGATTTCAAGGTCTTTGTTATGGATATAAGTTAGGGGCAAATAGTAATATCATTGCACTCCTTTATATATAAATAATATTTTATGTGTTAAGGTTAAGTTAACAAACCCAACACACGTTTTCCCTCACAACATGGTATTAGAGTGTAAAATATTATTTATATATAAAGGAGTACAATGATATTACTGTTTTTCTCCTAACTTATATCCATAACTCTTCCTTTCAAGTTAGAGAGTATATATCCTACAGTCCTAACTTGTTACATAATAAACCTAAACGTGCCTTTTGTATAAAGCAAATGGTCACCTATGGATAGAAGCCTATATTGAGGTTGATTAGGCAGGATCACCGTCAGATAGAAAATCCACTACTGGTTTTGCACTTTTCTACTAGGAGGAAACCTAATTACTTGGAAAAGTAAGAAACAAACCATTGTTGCTAAATCTAGTGCAGAGACTGATTATAGAGCCATGGCATACACATCATGTGAGCTTATGTAGATTAAGCATTTACTTGAGGAATTAAAATTTGTTGTGAATGTGTCTATGACCATGCATTGTGATAATCAAGCAACAATTCACATTATCTCCAATCTTGTATTCTATTAGTGAACCAAGTATATAGAAGTAGATTGTTATATTACTTCGAAGAAAGTAGAAGATGGTGTAATTGCTACTCCATTTGTTTCCACAAGAGTCCAAATTGTTGATATGTTTACCAAATTTTTATGTGAGGCTCATTTGGCTTTATTATGTAACAAGCTAAGATTGTATGATATATACTCTCCAGCTAAAAGGGGACTATTATTGATATAAGTTATTGGAAAAACAATAATATCATTGTACACCTTTATATATATATATATATATAATATATATATTTTAATTTTTAGGATTAAGTTAACAGAACCAACACAAATTTTCCCTTAGAACAGTCTCAATACTCAATAGTGTGTTTCTCTTATTTGTTGATTTTGTCATTTTTGAGATATATAAAATTTGAAAAAGAAGAAATCTTTGGATAAAGAATGAGAATAATGAGATTGGTTTAGGAGTCGCAATGGAGGTGAAGAGAGACACAAATTGGGTGAAGTTGTGAGGAGTGGTTAAGAACAGTAATGAGAGAAACTCGAGGAAGAGAGAGAGAGAGAGAGAGAAAAAAAATATATCGTATGTGTGTTGTTCAGGTCATGTCAAATTCATGTGGGTCCAACATTTTTTAAAAGATATCATAGTTGTATATATATATTGTAGACACTCGATTTTACACCCATGATTTAATCTTGGAAGATGACTAGAGTGACCAATCATATACCCCAAAATTTAGAATTGCATTAGATGCATTAATTCATTTATTGCGTATCATAAAAATGATATTGAGATTCTAATTGTTGTGACAGTATGCCTGATTTCCAAATCGAACATTCGGATTGAAAAATATCACATGATCAAGTTTTCACAATCTGCATGCATTTTGTTTGAGTGGAGCCGAACACGCATGATTAATTTAAATTAATTCTGATTGGTTAGACAATTAAAATTAGTTAAATAATTTTGTGATTGTTTGTTAGTTAGTGTCAAAAGTAAGCCTGTGTGCATGGGAATAAAGTGGATAATTAGATAACAAAGAGGTTGTGGATAATCAAGTCTTTTTAGAATATTTATCTACAAGATAATTATCACTTTAAAGACACGAATATCAAGAAAAAATGATTAATTTTAAGAATACGGATTAAAAACGCGTGTATGTGCAATTTCCGGCTCAAAAATCCTTAAAAAAGGAGTTCAAATTGGACCAAAACTCAAACGCGGGTTCGGCACCCAAGAGGGCTTGTTAGCACCTTTAGAGTGCCGATCGGCACATGGAAAATGCCGACTGGCCTAAAAGCTCAGCTCGGCTCGGGGACCCTATAATTAAGATAAAACCTATATTTTTCTGATTTTTAGAGATAAGGACACGTTCCAATTTGTATCTAATCTCATTCAGCTTATTTTTTAAGCATTCCAACCTCTATAAATAGATTAAAAAAAAAAAAATTAGAATTAGGGACTCTTCTTTTCTGACTTTTCTATTCCCCTTACGCTAAAGATGTTTTGGAGGCTTTTACTTTAGGAATTTCTTTTTTGTAGGTAAAGTATTTTAGACTTCAAAGAGGTGAACAAACTTCTTTGATTTCTAAAATATTCTTTCATTAGAAGAGCACGCTCATGCAAGAGGTATTCTGTTTTTTTTTTTTTTTTTCTTCTTCCATTAATTAGTATGTTTTTGTTTGATGCATGAATATGTTTAGTATGTTTTATGATGTCTTGTTCTTAATATATAATTGCCATGCTTAGATACTGTAGATGATTGTTTATTTCAATTCTTTCATTTTGACTTCAAAATCTGCAATGACTATTAAAACTCTTTTATAAAGATTTAAAACTAATTTATATTTTCATTAAATACAGATTTGATTTTTTTTTTCAAAACCCAAAATTAATCTATATTTTCATTAAATACAAATCTAATTTTTTTTTCAAAACCAAAAACTAATTTGTATTTTCATTAAATATAGATCTGATTTTTTTTTTGTTTCTAAAAAGTTTTCTTTGTTATAAAATTGCAAATTTTGAAATTCAAAAGAAAGGATTGAAAGTTAGGTTAAAGTTTTTTAATATGTAATGAATGCATAATAAATTTGTCTCATGAATGTGGACCCTCTTTCAAAAGTCTTTTTTTATTTGTGTCCAATAACAAATCTAATTTTTTACAAATAATTTTTTTTTTAATTTTATAAAAAATAGATCTGATTCTTTTAGCAAAATCATTTTTTTTTTACTTTACTAAAAAAAATCTAATTTTTTTAACAAACCAAATTTTTTCTAACTTTACACAAAACAGATTTGATTTTTCTTTATAAAATCTTGCTTTTTACCCTTTACAAAAACATATCAGATTTTTTTACAAACCAAGTCTTATTATTTTAATTTCCAAGACATATCTGAATTTTCTTTAAAAAGAGGACACATCCATAAGGCAAATTTATTTAAGTTAATTTTTGTCAAGTGTTTGTCATGTGCATTATAACATATCATTCAACATCATTCAAAAAAGGATATATTGGTCATTAGAGTCTAGAAGACTAAACTCTGTCTGGGTGGAATGGGTGCCGAACACCTTCCCATTCCATAACCTAGCCCCTAAGCTTAAGACTTTTAGATAGGTAGATTAGTGTTTTGTCTTTTAATTTTGGTAGATTGTAACTAGGACCAAAGTTTTGTATTCTTTTGCATAGATTGTAACTAAGACCCAAAGCCTTGTAAGGTTAATTTATCAAAATTGTATTTTTCTTTATTCAATCAATGACATTCGAAGTATTTTGAACATGTAATTTGTATTTATTTATTTTTTGTATAAAAAAATAAGTGACGACTTCACATTACTACCCAAAAGAGAGGTGCCCTTACAAGCACCCAAATCTCTTGTTGAGAGGCCATAAATTTTCCTCGGTCTCTCTCTCTCTCTCTCTCTCTCTCTCACACACACACACACACACACACACACACACATATAGAAAAGTTAACTGATACCCTAGGGCATTGGTTTAGGAATATTTTTAGAAATTTTTTATGTGAAAAGAAAAAAACAACTTTTTTTTTTATAGAATTTTATATTTTTAATGAAAGTGGTATACAAACTTTCTTAAAATAATCCATTAACTAATGCTCTAAGAAGACCCATTAACCAGACCTATATCTATGTGTGTGTGTGTGTGTGTGTGTGTGTTGAATATATTATATGTTGTTATAAGTATGTACTAATAATTGAAATATGGTCTCTAAAAGGGCCAAAAATATCCAGAAGCATCTAAAATGACCAAAATACCATAATACTCTAAAATAACCCAAATACCCTCAAAATCTCTAAAATTAACAAAATACCCCTTTAACCTCTAAAATAACCAACCCCACACACCCAAAAAAGAAAACACTAAAATGACCAAAATACACCTAGATCCATTGGAATGACCAAAAATACCCTGAAACCTTGAGAATGACCAAACTAACCCAAATTTGCTAAACTAACAAAAATATCCATGAAACCTCTAAAATAACCAAAATATCTCTAAACCTCTAAAATGAACAAAATAAACCCTGAAACTTCTAGAATGACCAAAAATACCTTGAAATCTATAAAATGACCAAAATACCGATAAAACTGTTAAAATGATAAAAAATACCCTAAACATCTAAAAAGATAAAAATGCACCCCATATCATTAAAATGGCTCAAAATGCCTAAAAACATGTAAAATTAGCAAAATATGCTTGAATCATCTAAAATGATTAGAACACTCTCAAAACACTACAAAAATGCTCCCTATATCATTAAAATGACCTAGAATACCTAAAAACATCTAAAATTACCAAAATATGCTTGAATTGTCTAAAACGACTAGAACACTCTTAAACTACTAAATTGGCCAAAATACTCTCAAAACCTTCAAAATGACCAAAATACCCCTAATGTGTTCAAATGAACAAAATATCATTGAAACCTCCAAAATGATCAAAATGCTCATAAAATGTCTAAAAGATGAAAATGCTCCCAATATCTCTAAATGACCAAAATATGCTTGAAATGTCAAAAATGACTAAAACACTCCCTAAACCAACAAAATCACCAAAAATACCCCCAACATATCCAAATCCAAATGACCAAAATATCTTTAAAACATCTTAAAAAAAAAAAAAATCATTTTAGAGGTTTCAAGGTATTTTATTTTTGGTTATTGTAGAGATTTCAAGTATTTTACGCTAGTTTCAAAGTTGCAGGGTATTTTTTGTCATTCAAAGGCTTTAGAGGTATTTTGGTCATATCGATGGCTTTAGGATATTTTTAGTCATTTTAGAGGTTTCGAATGGTATTTTTGGTTAATTAGAGGTTTTGGGGAATTTTTTTTTTCGTCATTTAGAGTTTTAGGAGTATTATAGTCATTTTCATAGTTTTGAGGTATTTTGGTCATTTTAGAGGTTTCAAGTGTATTTTGATCATTTTAGAGGTTTTCAGGCATTTTTGGCTGTTTAAAGGTTTTAGGGGTATTTTGGGAGTTTCAAGGTATTTTTGTCATTCTAGAGGTTTTAGGGTTATTTTAGAAATTTTGGAGGTTTTAAGGGTAATTTGGTTATTTTAGGTCTTCCATAGTTATTTGTGGTTCACGAGTAATTTTAAAATATTTAGATGTTGAAACTATTTTCAATCAACTTATTATAATCATTTTAATTCCTCTTAAAAATATTTATGAATTAAGTATAGAATGTTTTACATTTTTAGATTATTATGGGAATGTAATTAATGAACCAAAAAGTCATAATCTTATATTGCTATAATGTGATTGCATGTATCAAATATTACAAAAATTTAGCATTGCAATGTCATACATCAAGCAAACTAAACCCCCCCCCCCCCCCTCTAGTATCATGAGGGATGAATTCTAATAAATATTACAAAAATTTAGCATTGCAATGTCATACATCAAGCAAACTAAACCCCCCCCCCCCCTCTAGTATCATGAGGGATGAATTCTAAAATTAAATGAGTATAATTTGGTTTGGAAAGGTTTCAAGTATCATCCCAAATGTTGGTGTTGTGTTAGAACCAGAGTTAATTTTATAGCAAGCACCTTTCCTTACTAAAATATTTGATTTAGAAATATATTTCTAAAGTCAAGAAGACTGCTTGGATTCAGGGGCATTAAGAATTTGTCTTTCCTTTTAAGTATGTAGTCTTTAGGATATATCATATTGACCTAAACTGTCAAGGCCTGAAGTTAGAGACCAGCCCAACTTAGCTAAGTGGCTAATTTAGAATCCTCCATTCTTCTAAGTTCTAACACCTAAACCCCCAAATTCGTACGTTTGCAAATCTTGTTTTAGGGGAAAAGGAATGTGAATTGTTAGGTTTTACTAGAGGTGTGTAACCAACCTGTCAACCCACCAAAATCGACCTGATCTAACCCAACTCAACCCAACTCGCTAGGTTGAGTCGGTTTTTAGGGCTTGGTGGGTTGGATTGTGTTACAAAAATTTTTTTGATAGTGGATCGGGTTGGATTTAGGTCATAAAATTCCAAACTCGTCAAATTTGACCCAACCCACTCATATATTTAATATATATTATATAATTAATAAATTTTTTAAAAATAACTCTTCCTCCTATTTTATATAAAAGCTAATATTAATATATATTATTTCATATATTAATGTATAATTGAGTTGAAATATTAGTTTATATATTAATAAATATTTTGATTATCAACTCAGATTAAAAGTGTAATATTTTTTTTGGCTCAATTTAATAATAATAATTAAAAAAAATTTATCTAACTCATGAGTTCAACCGACTCATGTGAATTAAGTTGAGTTGAGTTAAATTTATGTTATAGGTTAGATTGATTTGGGTTAAAAAAAATTTAACCCACCATGATGGGTTCGATCAAAATATTCCCGACCCATAACACCCTAGGTTTTACAACATCAAAACTTTTTAAGGGTACGATCAATCTTGGAGCCGACTGACTTTGAAAGATAAAGTGATGGTGCTGCATATATGGGGATAGCAGCAAGAACAGATTTTACTCGATTATAGAAATAAGAAATTTCATCAGAATTAGAATCAGTTTGATCTACTTGTCTTTAGCATTTACTTGATAAATAAAATAAATTACAACAGGAAAAGACAAGAAGACACCAAAAAAAAAAAAAAAACCGATTAATAAGTTGAGATTTGCTCTGCTCTGCACAAAATTATTCTTTCTGTCTATATGTATTCATCATATACTACGTTTTAAACATAAGATCTTCATCCTTCTTCCTTGCACTTCCCCAGCTTGGATTATGCCTGAAAATCCATCGCCAACCCTTCAAGCTTTTCCTGCCCCTACTGATCTCTCTCTCACTCACTGTGATTCTACATGAACCCCCATTACAGAAACTCCCATCCCCCATAATATTCCCAAAAGGAACTCCACATTCATGTGCCCCAAAATCACTACCTCTCATGCTACCAACAGCTGCTTCTGGATCTGCTACAACACCCATTTTCACAGCAGAAAACTCTGGCTTTGATGATTCTGAAGAGTAATCAAGCTTCAAATCAATAAAGCCCGATTCATCCATACCATTGAAATCACTCTCTTTGAGTGAGAAAACCCGTCTATTAGCTCCATTTGAACCAGCATCAAGCTCCAAAAGACCACCTTTCTTCACACCCTTCAGATGATCAGTGGCCTTTTCAGTCTCCAATTGACTCTCTTTTTTGTCACTATCAAAGCCACTTTTTCTTGGCTCTGCTTCACTGAATCCACTTCTTCTCCCAGAATCTAAAAGTAAACCCCCATTGACACCAGAACTTCTGGCTGCAGAAATAGAACTCCTAGCACCTGACACAACCAAATGTTCTCCACCATCTTCGGACCCAAACAACCCACTAGTACCCCTGAAACTACAAAGTGACCTGGACCTAGACACACCCATATAATCAACCAACCACAAATCACTTTTCTGATCATCACACCCACCTCCAACACTCGATCTCTCACAACCCTTTTCCCTTTTCTTCCTAAACAACCTCCCAATTCTCCAAAACTTACTTCTTTTAATCTCAACACAACTGCTACTACTCCTCTTGAGCATCACGACATCCTCATGAGCTTTCTCTTTGGCTTTGGAATGTGATTGCGAAACAAGTTCGCTTCTTTCATTCTCTATCAGGAATGATACTCGACCAACACTCCCTACCTCAACAGTGCACGAATTCCGATTGGAAGAGATCTCAGAGCAGGAACAAGAAGAGAGGCGCTGCTCTCCACAGTCAGAGCAAACCAGCTTGATCAAGCGGTCCTTGAGACAATAAGCACATATCCCAACCGAAGATGAAGATGGATGCTTCTTGCATGGAAGATCCGATGAAGATGAATAGTATTCCATGTCGTTGTTGAATGCAGCTTCCACAGCTTTGCCTCTCTCTTTCATTTTGCTTCCTTCCCCGGAAATGTAGCTTCAATCTTGAAATGAAATGCACAACCAAACAAATTTTTTTTGGTGCTTTAGAATAGAGAGTCAATCAAATACTAACTTTAAAAATTGGTGAGAGGCTATAAATGTAAAGGTAAAACAAACTGTGTGATATTTGGGATTTCAAGAACCAAGTTGCTATGACATGTGGACTATGGAGTAGTGATAACTGATAGGTTAGGCACAGTGAGAGGCGTCAACTTTACGTTTTCTTTACACAAAAACAGTGTTGGGAAGAAAAAACATATGAGTGACGCAAGAAAGCACTTGCCACTCAAGGCATTATTGTGTAGGGAAGTGAATGCAACAGCAAATGGTGGAGTAAAAATCAGTGAACAAAACTCCCATAAATTAAATTACAGTACTGCATGCATTTGTACCATTAATGCCCGTCAGACCCACCACTGCTAAACTAAATTAAACTCCAACCTTTAACTTTAATTAATTAGTATCACATATTTTATAAATATTTACAAAAAGAAAAAGCAAAAATACTACTAATCCCACTATCGAAAGTAAATCAAAATTAGTATAAATTTTATAATTTGTTGACTTTTTGATTGCATGTGATTGGAAAAAAATAATAAATTATGCATGTAAATAATAAACAGAAAATGTTTATCAATCACAATCCTATAAATTATTAAATTGGATGTCCAATTAATTATGTATCTCAATTTGAATATTCAAAGTAATGTCTCTCCCTCTTATTCATAACACAAAAAAAAAAAAAAAAAAAATGGTCTCTCCCACTTTTTATGTTTTGGTGCTGTGGTAGATCTAAGTGGAACGCTATTACAAATGTTAGATATGTATTATGAGAAATTGGGTGAAATTTATTTGTCCGACTGCAATCAAAATATTAGATGATGTTTTGAAGCTCAATCAATCTGTCATTTTTGTTTCTGACGTTTTGTGAACTTTTCCTAGATTTTCTCCTTTTTCTTTACCCCTTGTTATTGACTTTAAAAAGCAAAATGACCTAAAAATTTTCTTCTCAATCATTTTATCTAAAAAGAAAACAAACAGTGAAATCTGTTCTCGTTCCCCGATTGCAATTTGCAATGTCTCTTGGATTTGAGATAGTGGGAGATACGAAAGTAAAGCCATCAAAGTGGAGCACGCATATTAATTTGTCCACTTTCTTTTTACCTAGCTTATACCATCATTCCTTCCGTAAGACATAATCTTATACTATGTCGTTTTCCCATAGATCTTCAGCACGTGTCTTACCGACAAACCTACTTTGTTGGCCCCACAATTTCAGACTAAAACGAAACGATTACCCTTTTTGCTAAGACTTTTTGTGGATACTGACGGTTCTGATTTGCCAGAGCCAGACTGCATCTGCATGGACAATCATGCTGTTAGGGGCATCTTACAACCACGGCTTGCAACATGCTCTACGCTTATCAATTCCGAGTGTCCTTACACAATTCTACCCACGCAACTATTCTTATATTCAATTTCCCAGTTGCTTAAATTGTGATATGTTAAATGGTCGAAAAAAAATGATAGATAATATAAGTAAGGAATGAATAAAAAATGTCACACACCTACAATCTCACAAGTCAATTGTCAGTGATCTGAAAAATAATAACGGACGACATAAATCAATATAGACAAGAAAATATCAACTACTCTTACTTACACAAATTTATAATTTATAAAATTTAGTTTGCAATTAAGTGTGTCTCAAATTATTCCAAGGTCTCAAAACAAACTAGGATGATTGGCTACATGTGTCACGTTGTTGCGGAACTGATGGTCCTTGACGTGCCGTGGTGTACTAGTAAACTCAGCTCGTATAGTTCTCCCTTCCTACTATTCACTACAGTTTGATAACTGTGGGACCTTTTAAAGTTTAATGTCTGGATGCTCACATCTATCTTAATCACTGCATGTTACGTGGCATTACCATGATTGGACTAGACCTTGTGGCCTTACCAGATCTGCTGATTTTTTCCATTCTTTATCGTATTAATCTACAGGCAATGGTGGGGAGAGAGAGGATTATCCAGGATCAATCAGATGTAGTCCCAAAAAAAAAAAAAAAAAAAAAAAAACAGATGTAGCATCAAAAATATATAGGGTAAATTCAGCAAACATAAATAAATAAATAAATAAAAGGAAGTTTCAATTAACCCCTAAATATACCTTTAATAAAACTTTGCGTTTTAAACTTTTCGAATGCAAATTTTGTAGTATAAACAATGATCTTTGTTACACATTACATCATAACATCAAGTTTGTTGTTAACTTGGACGGAAAAATATAACACTATATGAAAAAGACCCGATTGTCTTTCTCCTCAATTCCTTAAAAATAAAGGAAAAATTAAACTTTACCACCCTAAAATATACTCATGCATACACTTTGCAACCTAAATTTTGAATTTTCATCTAAGTTATAACAATAAACTTAACGTCGAGGTGTAAAGTGTAACAAATGTCATAATTTAGTGTGCAAAACATGCATTCGAAAAAATTAGCATGTAATGTAATATATGGTATAGTTTAAGATATTAAAGTGTAATTTCTCCTTAAAAATAAAAACTCAGTTTCCTACCAATGTAAGCAAAACAATATATAAGCTCGAATCTAAGTTTTACCCCAAAAAAAAAAAAAAAAAAAAATTCAATCCAGTTCTATGAGAGACTTGAAAAAAAAACTATAAATAAATAAGATTTTGAGTTTAAAGAAGACATATTGTAAATATAAGAAAGTTGAAGAACAAAGTGGTGTGAAATATAGCTCCAGCGGCGAGGCCTGAAGTTTTTTTTTTAGATGACTAAAATAAATATATTTGTAAAATTTTAAATCAACAAAATAATACAAATATATAATTTATACTTATAACATATTTTAAACATGGTTTATTAGATATTTAATTTTCATTAAATTGATATTATATAATTCAAGAAAAACATTTTTTTTTTCATTAAATCAAGTACATATGTAGGGGACTTGGGCCCGAATGTTCGGTACCAGCCCACCAAGCCTAAGCCTACGATCGGCTTGAGTAGCTAAGGTTAGCCCGAGGGATTGAAGTTGGACCGAATCCTGTGGGGATAGGCCTGTGTATGATGGGGACTAGACAGTAGTGTTCGGGGAATACGTTATGCGTTCAGGCAGATCTCGGCCCATTATTGACCTATAAGACAACGGGAAATCATCAAGGAGATAGATAAATTCAAATCATCTCCGAGTACTGGTAATGCCTTTGGGGAGTTTGCAACCGAACACAGTTTAGCGGTAGAAACAAGTTTCGGGAGAATCTTCAGAGGACATGACGTCTTCTAAGGATTATGGGTGAAAGTGGGAACACATGGGAATTGGTGAAAAGTAATGATTTGAGTCCCACTAAGGGGAGTTTATATAAGGGAATGGGGGCAGACAGAAGGGTTTTTTTTTTTTGGGCTCTGAAAGGGAGAAGAGGAGAGAAGGCAACGCAAGGAGAGAGAGAGAGAGAGAGAGAGAGAGAGAGAGAGAGAGAGAGAAGGGGTAAACACAATGGGGATGAAAGCACAAAGAGAGCAGAGAAAGTAAGAAACATAATAAAAAGGGAAGAGGGTGCTAAGCTTGAAACCATAGGGATTCTAGAGGTTAGGCGATTTAGGCTATGTTTGAAGCAAAACCTGTAGGATTGTAAGGAAGCCCATCAACAAATAAATTGGGAGCCCAAATCCATTGTCCTGAAAAGTAACATTCATAGGTTTGGGGCACCATAATTGGCGCCGTCTGTTGGAATCCTCCTTCACCAGAGGCTTTGAGCTAGCTTGATATCATCCAAATATGGAGGTTCTGCATGTTGATGAAGGGTTGGTTGGAGGAAATAATTTGAGGGCTTCCTCAATGGGTCGTAAGAGGTTGGAAAAGAAGTGTAGAAGGGAACAGCAGTGCATGCAAAAAGGGCATTAGACCAGACTTGACTCTAACGAGGGGTCCTCGCAAGGGGAACGAATTGTGTCTTATATACTCGAGCGATCTCATCGCAGTGACAAGGAATGAAAGCTGGAGAATTTATGAAACCAGGTTAAGGACTTGGAGATTGAGTTGAAAGGCCAACGTCGTAGAAGGGACCATGAAGGCTAATCTGATGACCTCGACTATACAGGGGGAGAGTCATCTCAAGGTGGCGGTTCACGTCAGTCAAGGGACAGATCTCACGAAATCATGGGGCATCATCATGAGTCTCCCTATTGTGATAGGCACAGGCATCATAATGCTGCGTTGGACGCCATGAGCCAGGCTTTGAGAAGAGCTACTTGGTCACCATTTTCCAACGAAATAGAGCAAATAGAAATGCCGAGGCGGTCTACCTGCCTTTTGTTTACCATTTATGATGGAAAAACTGATTCGGTGGAGCATGTAAGCACCTATATGATGTCGCTTTATTCCCAGAACGATGGTTTGATGTGCAAAGTTTTCCTGTCCAGCCTCGGGCCTATGGAAATGAGGTGGTTTAATGGTTTAAGAAAAGGCTCCATCCACAATTTAGGGAAGTTGATGCAAGTGTTCGGAGCACGATTGATAATGTGTAGCAAGGTCCTTCAACCATTCAATGCACTGTTGTCCATGAGGATAAGGAATGGGGAGACACTTCGATCTTACGCAAATATGTACTAGGAGCTATATAATGAAATAAGAGGGGGGAATGAGCAGGTGGCTGCCAGTACCTTTAGGTTTAGGCTCCCCCAAGAGTCGGAACTGAGGGATGCGTTAACCATGCGTCCTCCCGAGAACATGCACCAGCTTATGAGAAGGACTGAGGAGAATAAGAGATTAGAGGATGACAGGCTATAGGGCAAAGGCAAAGCCTTGGCCTCTTCTTAATACAACAAAGATTATTGTCTCAAGAGATTCCAGTAGAAAACTAGGAGGGAACCAAGGGTCCTGAATATGGATTTGGCGCAG
This sequence comes from Quercus suber, assembly GCF_002906115.3. Lineage (NCBI taxonomy): Eukaryota > Viridiplantae > Streptophyta > Magnoliopsida > Fagales > Fagaceae > Quercus > Quercus suber. The sequence goes on along the minus strand of NW_027070013.1, from coordinate 452,488 downwards.
CGAATTTAGGGAGTTAACATGACTTTTAAGGAACCTATCTATAAGATCCTTGAGTGCATTAAGAATAAGCCTTACTTTCGTTGGCCAGGGAAGATGGGTGAGGACTCGGCTAGAAGGAATTAGAGTTTGTATTGTACTTACCATAGGGAGAAAGGACATACTATTGAGCAGTGCCATGTGCTGAAGAACCACTTGGAGTAATTTGTAAAGGCAGGGCATTTGAAGGAATTTGTGGTTGGACAGGGAGGGTTAAGTATAGACTAGGGCTCAGGAAGCCTCGATAACACACTTCTGCCACCCCTAGGAATTATTGAGGTCATTCATGCAACCTCAATTAGAGTGAATGTGAGCCATCAAAGGGGTATATTGAGTGTAGTGACCTCGCCTGAGATAGAGACAATAGACCGACTTGAGAAGAAGCTCAGGAAGAATGAGGACCTGATCACTTTTGGTGAAGTAGACTTGGAAGGAACTTCATAGCCACACGATGATGCCTTGGTGGTGACTTCACAAATTGGTGGATTCTTAGTGAAGAGAGTCATGATAGATCAAGGGAGCAGGGCCGAGATAATGTACCCAGGTCTATACAAGGGGCTTAGGTTAAAAGCAGAAGATTTGAGTAAATATGACACACCGTTAGTGGGATTTGATGGGAAAGTGGTATTACTCGATAGGTAGATAAAGCTCTCGGTGGTGACTGAGGGAAAGGAGGTCGAGGTAAACTTCATAGTGGTTAATGCCTTTTCACCATACGCTGCGATTTCGGGATGGCCTTGGATTCATGTTATGGGAGTAGTACCTTCTACGTTACACTAGAATATCAAATTCCCTACTGAAGATGGGGTCGCTGTGGTCTAAGCTGACCAAAACGTAGCAAGACAGTGCTTGGTGGCCAAGATAAACCACGAGATTAAGCAGAAGGAGCAAGTTAAGAAGGTGCAATTATAGCAATTACAGGGCACTGAGAGTCTAATAGGGGCAGACAGTGTAGAGGAATTGGTTCAAATATGAATTTTGCCTTATACTGATAGGTACTTTTGGATAGGGAAAAGCTTTCCAATGGAAGATTGGGTGGAATTTCTTTTGTTGTTGGTACACAATTTGGACGTGTTTGCATGGAATTTGTACAAAGTGCCTAGGGTGGACCGGACCTTCATTACACATCAATTGAATGTAGATCCCCTAGTCAAACCAAAAAAGCAGAAACCGAGGAGATCGACTAAACCACATGTGGAAGCAGTGAAGGAGGAAGTAAAGAAATTAAAGTAGGCGAGGGCCATTAATGAGGTGTTTTTCCTTGAGTGGCTATCTAATACGGTGGTGGTGAAGATGAAAAATAGGAAATAGAGAGTTTGTGTTGATTTTACCGATCTCAATCGGGCTTGCCCGAAGGACTCGTTCCCTGTCCCAAAGATAGATCAATTGGTAGATGCTACAATTGGACACCAAAGGATAAGCTTCTTGGATTCCTTTCAAGGTTATCATCAGATTGCCTTAGCACCTGAGGACCAGGAGAAAACCTTTTTTATTACGCCCGAAGGTGATTACCAATACACGGTGATGCCTTTTGGGTTAAAGAATGCAGGGGCTACATATCACTAGATAGGTGTAGACCATTCTTTCAATTTTTGAAGAAGTGGAAGGGTTTCCAATGGACGGAGGAATGTGATATGGCATTCAAAGACTTGAAGTCTTATTTGGCTAGTCCACCTATCCTATCCTGACTCGAGCCCAAAGAAGATTTGTACATGTATTTAGCGGTCTCTAACCATGCAGTTAGTTCAGTGTTGCTTAGACATTAGGAGGAGATTCAACAACCAATAAATTATCTCAGTAAAACATTGGTGGATGCAGAGACTCAGTATTTGCCATTAAAGAAAATGGCACTAGCATTGGTGCATGCTACGAGGAAACTACAGCATTATTTCCAGGCACATACAGTGTAGGTATTGATCGACTATCCCCTGCAATCACTTTTGAGAAGGTCGTATTTAACTGGAAGGATAGCTAAATGGGGAACGAGACTAGGAGCATTTGATATATAGTACAAACCGAGGAATTTTGTTAAGGGTCAAGTGTTGGCAGACTTTGTGGCTAAATCACTCTTGTGCCGGGAGCCCCTCTTGGAATATGCCAAGTCATAGTTAAAAAGTGGAGTGTGTATGTGGACGGTGCATCTAATGCAAGGGGATCAAGGATTCGGGTTGTATTGATATCTCCCAAGGGGTTGTGGTTGGAAAAATCACTGAGATTGGGTTTCCATGCATCGAATAATGAAGCCGAATATGAAGCTCTCATTGTTGGTTTCAGAGTGGTGCAGAAGCTTGGTGCTGAGGAGGTAGAGGTGTTCTCAGACTTTAAGTTGGTGGTAAGTGAAATAAAAGGGAGCTTTGAGCTGAAGGACTCTCGTATGTCACAATACTTAAAGTTGTTTGGGGTGCTACGAGCGAACTTCCGAAAGGTAAATGTGGCCAGAGAGCCGAGAAGTCAAAACAATCACGTTGATTCATTGGCTACTTTGGCTTCATCATTAGATGACTGTATCCCCCGAGTGATTTTTATGGAGCTATTCGAGCATAAAACAGCGTGCGGTTGTAGTGTCAGCCTCGTTATCCGAGTCCAGTTGGTTGGATCCCTATATCGCCTTTTTTTTTTTTATTTTATTTTTTTTATGGATCTTTGCCTACTGACGCGAAAGAAGTAGAGAAGGTACAGAGAACGTCGTCTCGTTTTAGGCTATCCGAGGTCCTTATCTGTTATGTCTTCACTTGAGCAAAGTCACTGAACTCCTAGCTGAGCTACACGAAGGGATATATAAAGGACACTCAGGGGGAGGATTGCTATCCCACTAGGCCATGACTCAAGGATTTTGGTGGCCGATCATGCAATGGAACGTGGTTAACTACATTAAAAAGTGTGACCAATGCCAAAGACATGCCTCAATCTTGCATCAGACAGGTGAAACTTAAACCCGATTACTAGCCCTTGGCCCTTCGCTTAATGGGGTCTGGATATAATTGGACCGTTCCCTTGGGCGTTGGGAAATCGGAGGTATGTGTTGGTCACCATAGATTACTTTACAATGGGTGGAAACTAAAGCCTTGATGAACATTAGGAATGTGGATGTGAAGAAATTTGTGTGGAAGAATATTGTTGCAAGGTTCGAGGTACCATGGGCTTTGATTTCAGATAATGGACTGCAGTTTGATAGTAAGGACTTACGGGAATACTATAGTAATCTTGGAATAATTAATACGTACTCATCACCAGCGTATCCCCAGAGCAATGGATAGACATAAGCAATGAATAAGACAATAGTTAATGGTTTGAAGAAAATATTAGAAGGGGCGAAAGGAAATTGGGCTGAGGAATTGGTCGAGAAATTGCCGAACGTTTTATGGGGCTACCAAACCACACCAAGGAGGTCAACGGGTGAAACCCCCTTTTCCATGACATACGGAGCAAAGGCAATTATACCTATAGAGATCAGCTTGTTAAGCAAGAGGGTCGTTGATTTTTCACAAAGCGATGATGACGTTCGGATGGTTGGGAATTTAGACGCCTCAGAGGAAAGACGAGACATGGTATCTGTTTGGCTTACAGATTATCAGTAAAAGTTGGCCCAGGGGTATAACAGGAATGTGAAGCCCAGAGATTTTGTGGTAGGAGACCTCATTTTGTGAAAAATAGTGGGAAATATGAGAGATCAAAATGTGGGCAAGTTTGCCTTGAGTTGGGAAGGGCCCTACAGAGTGACAGCCGCAGCCAAACCGGAGCTTATTACTTAGAGGAAGGAAGAAAGACCTTTACCCTGACCATGGAACATCTGTAATCTGAAGAAGTATTATCCATAAGTGCGGAAGAAATGTTGTAAGATATGTCTGAATGTTGTAAATAAGCTTGAATAGAGAATGTGGAAAGAGTTCAATTATGTTGTACAGAGTTATTCAAACATCTTAGTAAATTTTTTTAAGGACAGAAACATGGCCTCGACCTAACTCCAGTCACCAATCAAGTGAAAACCTTAATAAATTTTTCTAAGAACAGAAACCTAGCCTCAGTCTGACTCCAGTCACCAACCAATTGGAAACCTTAATAAATTTTTCCAAGGACAAAAACTTGGCCTCAACCTGACTTTGGTCACCGACCAGGTGGAAACCTTAATAAACTCCTAAGGATAAGAACATGGGTCTGACATGAACATACTTATCGACTAGTTTAAAACTTCAATAAATTTTTCCTTAAAAGCGGGGACTATCTTGATAGAAGGACCTTGGCTGTAATCGCTAAGTATCAAACCCTTTGGTTCAAGAGGGTGCAATAAATTAGCCACTTGATCATGGGATATGGGTACATTGCGTATGTATTACTGATTGTTTACACTTGGGGTTTTTTGAAGTACAATGGCACAATTAGATCATCACAACAACTTGAAAAATAGAATGAACATTATAAAGAAATAAAACAAAGTAATAAGTGAATAATTTAGCTAAAGGAAATCAAATCCTTAATATTAAGTAAACTTAATGAAGTTTAATACACAAATAAGGTACCAATTAGTTAGATATAGAAAAGTTCAGCCAGTCCAAGAAGAAACAAGAATAGTTGAATAACTCAATAAAATTAAATGGTCGGATCTTGAGGCATGACGGGGTTTGTTGATGGAATTTCACTGGTAACTAGAAGGGTCAAGTCTACCCTTGGTTGAGCAACTCCCTGTGTCTCGGTGGGAACATTGGTTGTTAGGTTCTTTTCATTAAGCACCACCATATGAGAGTCAATCTGCCAAGACAACTCCATCATACTAAGGCTGTCTGCCCCATCTTCCTCATTGTTGTCCTTAGGTTGCCCTTGAGTTTAGGCCTCTACGGGTGGGTCCTTGGGCAAGGGAATTGGGTCCACATCCCTGAATGGGGATGTTTTAGGCAAACTAATGGCGTTCACCACAGCCATCTAACCTTCTACAAACCCGAGCTTCCGAGCTTGAAAAACTATTGCCTCAGCTGAGTTTTCAGCGTCTTTAAATCCCATATTGTAAAAAAGTTGCTCACAATTCTTCATCATCTCTTTTAGATCAACAAGTTATTTATCACAAGCGGAGACAAGGCTCGCTGCCTTGGCAAGTTTAACTTTGGTCTCCCTAAGTTTTCCTTGCAAATCCTCTGCCTTCTGTTCGACCGTCTCCCTAGCCCTCTTGGTGACAGTTGCCTACCGTTCTAGTACCTTTAGCTTTAGTATTTTTTCATTCAAGCTAGCCTTGTCTACTTGTTTCAGGGCCTTCTCCTTGTTGGCCTCCTCCATTATGCTTTTTAACTGACCCTCCATAATGTGGGTCATTTGGGTGACCTAAGATAGTAACAAGATGATAGGGGGGGATCAGTGTAATCTGAGTATTAACACTTATAAAATTAGGGTATGGAAAGGTATAAAATATATATATATATATAAAATATATAAATAAATTATAATAAGATAATGACAATTGAGAGAAGGTATACTCACGGCTATGGTATCCCACTTCAACTTGAGGATGATGTCTTCATCCTAATAGCCCGCGTAATGATCAAGGTCGACGGGCAACAATAGAGCCTGCCTAAGACTATCAAAGACTTGTCCCCTAAGGCCACTCCTTTAAATCTGAATGGAGGAGATGGTAGGCAAAACTTTATCCCTCAGCTGGAAGGAGCATTCCCATCCTGTAGAGGGAGTTGAAGAGGTGGATGCCACATGGGACCCAATAATGGTCAACTGAAAAGGGGGCCTTGTCTCTTGGGGGGTGCTGTCGTGCTGTGGGTCACTGCCACGCCTATAACTACAGTAGGAGGTTGGTTGGTAGGAGGGTTATCAGACTCTATTCTAGGGTTATTGGTGCCTCTCTGTCTCTTTCTTCGTTGACGGGGCACGGGGGGAGTTGTTTGCTATGGAGTTAGTTAAGGAGTAGCTAGGCTCCTAACGGGTTGTGCATCCTGGAACCAATGGTCCAAAGCCATGGTGTGCCGGTGGACCATCACTGCAGTCGGATTGATGGGAATGGGGGCTTTTACGGTGGGGGCTTCAAGTGAGCCTTGCTTAACTCTCCTGGGCCCCTAGTGTCTCGCCTCACCACTTGTAAGTCTGTGTGGCATAAATCCCGACAGTCGAACTTCTAGATAGGACAAGAGTGGACTGCCGATTGTCAAAGCGTCTAACGAATCTTGGTAACTGGTGAACAAGGGCATGCAAACGAGAATTAAATGAGATGCTCTTAATTGCCCATCGTAATGCATAAAAATTTCCAAACACAGGATAAAATTGAGCTCTCGAATTTGTACAATGCTAAGATCTAGTTGAAATTTTCTGGAAACTGCAGTTGGAAATGATGGACAAGTCAATGAAAAAAAAAATATAAATAATAACAGTAACAAAAACGTACCCATCATGAACAGAAAAGAGAGACATAAAGAAAAAAGTATATACACGGTATGGCCACACTAAAGAGTTGTAAAAGAAGGTACCGACCTATCTAGAGAGGAGAGGTCGGGCAGGTAAGTTCGCCATTAAGCCAATTCCCGCTCTCCCTCACAAACTCCCCCACAAAATTCCTATTAGCTTTGGGAAGACTGGATATCAACCTAACCATGGTATTTCGAGTTTGAAGGTAATACCCATTCTTCAGGCTCCCTTGAATAGCGTATAGGAAGTTAATATCATGATGGATGAGTTTTAGGCCATATAGTTGGTTAAGGCACCCCACAAAATTTACTACCCTATAAAAGTTGGGTAAACATTGGTCGGGGCTGAGACCGTAAAAACTAAGAGTCCTAAGCAAAAGGGGATTTACTGGAAATCTAACCCCACCCTCTAATATAGACATTAAGGGAAAAAAGACTACTTAGGGTAATCTTTGGTCTTCTATTTCTCCCTCGTGACAGTATGATATGTTCACATCATGAGAGATATCAAACCTAGTCTTGATGGATTCTACGTCAGCTTTAGTTTTTAAAAGATATGAAAAACCCATTTTTCCTATCAAGATTACTACGAAAGAGACAGAAGGAAGAAGAATTACTGAGCAAACTTCTTGATGATAAGGATGGTCTCGGAAGAAGTTTAAGGGTTCAGGAAGAAAGAAGAAGGAAGATTCTGAACTTAAAACAAACTAAAGAAAGTTATAACCTATGCTATATCAGTATTTATAGGAGTGAAGGGCATTTAATGCAACTATAGCAAATTAATTAATTCTTACCGTTGTTTCTTTTAACATGCACCTTGGTAATCGAAGCGTCAGACCATCTCAACAGTTCGACGTAATGGATGCTGCCACACGTGCACCTCAAGTGAGCTGTCATGTCTTCTGTATTGATTGAGTAACGTTTGATCTTCCTAAGAAATAACCGTCATTTTTGAAAAACTTAGCTAATCACCAAAACAGGAATCCCTGATCCTATTTCCACTCCATGAAAACAGGATCATAGGAGGCTATTGTAGGGGACTTGGGCCCAAATATTCAATACCAGCCCACCAAGCTTAAGCCCGAGATCGGCTTGAGTAGCTAAGGTTAGCCCAGAGGGATTGAAGTTGGACTGAACCCTGTGGGGATGGACCCAGCCCAACAATAAGTATGACGGGGACTAGAGAGTAGTGTTCAGTGAATACATTACACATTCGGGCAGATCTCGGCTGATTACTAACCTATAAGATATGATTTGATACATGTTAAATAACTATTCTTAATTTAAATACATGATTTGATACTACTTAAAAAAAAATTCTATCTAAAATTTTTTTCACTCTAGGGGCAGCATGTGCTTACTAGTATTAAATACAAATTACAACCCGCCATGTGAATAATTTTTTTTAAAAAAAGGAAAATTTTTATAACGCTAGGTTTATTATAAGGATTTTCGCCCAATTGTTTTTCACACTATTTTGTACGTGGCAGGCTAGCAGTTTGCCAATTTTAATACTGTAATTTTCGCCCACCTCCTTGAGTAATGAGTCATTGCCATTTCCTCATGGTGAGGGAGAAAAAAGAAAGGGTACAAATGGGTACAGGCATCTCTGCCTTGAGACATCATGGCTAAGTCGCACGCAACACGCATGCAAGATCCCTATGCATCATTGGAGGAGGGACATACACCATTGTTAAGAGGGAATGTTTCTATATTAATTTACTACATTTAAAAATGCATGGTGGTAATCATGATGTTGCTTTGGACTGTGTTCACTAATAATTTTGTTGCTTTGTAGTAATTGATAAGCTTAACATGTTTTGGGCATTATAAGGTTATGCAATTGTAGAACATCGAGTCATTGGAGATAAGACTTTTTTAGTGGGGCTTCTTTTGAATGTATCCATGATTAAGTACAAGTTACCCACAGAATTTAGAAACAATGTAACATGTTTGTTGTCTGACATGCACTATATGGGGACACTTTGGATTCAAATAGCAACATTAGTGCTCTAAATCCTCTTTGCCATAACTCTGTAACCATCCGTACCTAAAAATTTAGTACAGTAATTTCCAGATTCAAGTCCACCATATTCAGAACATACCCGGGGAAGGGAGGGAGAGGGACCCGTTCAAGTTTTGCATTATGAATAGATCCATCTATTGAAGTCCTTGCATTATGACAGTAATGTATATCTAAAAGGTCCTTAAATTATAATGTTTGAATGTGGTTTGCATAAATTATCCAAAAAAGTATTATATGGTTTGAATAATACGGCCCTTAAAAAAAAAAAAAAAAAATCCCTGTTCTGATGCGCTGTCCTAGTGTTTAGGTAAAACCACCCTGAGAGTGAATATCTCTAGTGATTTTTTTTTTTTGGTACAAAGGGGAAGTTTTACTTAATCAAACAGATAGTTTATGAGAGTACATAGTTTGTTACAAAGCACTTTCAAAAAGTGTCAACTAGACAAACATCCCTGAGATACTTTTCATAAACAAAACTCGAGCGAGACTCATATACAAAAAATTTGTCCAGTTGCAAGCTCCTCCTTGTAGTCTATTAGCTACTTCATTAGCCTCCCGGTATGTGTGAATAAGAAGACGATTCAGTTGCGATTGATAAGGGGCCTGCACTCATTAATTAAAACAAGAAGGTGTGGCACACAAGCACCATCGTGTGTTAGTCATTGTATAACCAAGGTAGAATCTTGTTGAAAATTAATATGTTTAAACCCTAGATTCCAAGCCAGATTTAAGCCAAAACGAACAACTTCTAATTCTGTTGTGTTATTGGTAGTCGTACCAAGATGAATAGATAAGCCTTTTAACCAAAATCCATTTGAATCATGAAGGACTCTCCCTCCACTAGTCCTACTAGGATTACCATGTGATAAACGGCTCTAAGGGAGGTTGCCATATAATAGTTTTTGTAACAAAAGTTTTGTGATGTTTTATAGGGTAGATAGTATTGTAGAAAATTTGTTCGGCGAAAAAATTATAGAATGAAATGAGTTTACTCTAATTTGTTGGGAAAAGGCTTTTTTATTTATTTATTTATTTTGAGAAGGATTCTGGAAATTTCATCAAAGAAACTCAGTCATATCGGCCAAAATTACAATATTGAGATGTAGAGGAACATCCTCAATCTACATTAATAAACCATTAATAAACCGTTAACATGTCTCGCATGTCTAATAAGGTTGTCAGTTACAAAATTATAGTCTACGAATGTGAGAAAAATTAATACGGTTGAAGGCTCCTAAAATAGACTTTGCATTAGCAATTAGATGACCATAAGAGGCAAGGGACTTGTCTTCACTTCTTAAGGCTTGGATGACCACTTTTGGATCTCCCTCAAGAATAATGGAGGAAAGAACAATATCATGAACAAAATCAAGAGCTTTGTTTGCCACCATCGCTTCTACATCAACAACTGAATGTGGAAGGGCAAGCCTTTCGGACATATAAGCTAAAACCATCCCTTGGTTTTTTCAGATTACCACCACTACACTTGCCTCTCCATTCTTTTTAAACATTGCACCATCAAAATTAATTTTGAGTGATGAGGTTGGAAGTGGAAGTCAACTACCCTGAGAAGGTTTGTGAGTTGTGGGGGGTGGGGGTTGGGGGAGAACCAATTTGGCATGAAGTGCTTAAATGAAATTGGTTAAGGCAAATTGAGCATTCGGGATTACTTGAGTGAGGGGGAAGGTTTTGCTATTAGTTCTAAGTTGATTTCTCTGATGCTATAGAGTACATACAATCATAGCGCAGACTTCAAAATTTTTCCAATCATAGCAAAGACGAGGGGTTTACACCCTGTCCATGTTGAAAATGCACTCCCTTAGAAGGATAGACTCCCCTTATATTTATTTATTAGATGTGAATTTTGACAAATTTACCGTTAGATTGCATTTGTTTTATTATATCCTCCATTCTTGCAAAATTTCAAGAAAACCAAAGATCAATAACTATGTCATCAATCAAATATTTAAATTTCAAGTTTTTGTAGTCTTAAATTATACATTAAAAATATGTTTAAGGATCAAATAGTTATTAACATCCAATTTGAACGAAAGTTGACATGCATGTAAAAAACATAACAAACATATAATCAAATTGTTAGATTTTCAAAATATATAGTCATGTTAATTTTTTACTAAGAGTTTGAAGGGTTTCTCTTCAAACGTTATCCCTTTTAGAAAAGGATGTTCCCCAAACTTGAATTGCAAAACTCAAGAGAGAGAAAAAAAAAAGTGGATATGTAAATTTAACTTTAAGGGATTTTTAGAAAAATGACATTAAGGGAAATGATTCCTAATTCTTTTTTTTTTTTTTTAAATATATCTTCTCCTATTTAAATTGTCTAATTTCCTCTTTCTCTCTCTCTTTTTATTCTTCCAGATGTGAGACATTTGACATTTAACTGCCACGTGCCACACATCTTGCTAAAAATTGGAATCTTACTCCCTAAGTTTTTCTTTCTCTTCTTCTTTTTTTTTTTTGGTGTGTGTGGATAATTTGATAGTTGGAGTGGGGGGATTTAAACCTTAGATGTCTCCACTGGAAACACTAGGATGTGCCAAATAGTTGAGATGCAATACTCTTAGCTTACTACCTAAGTTAATAACCCGTGTTAGTTACCAAATTCATCAAAATTGATGCACACTCATAAAGGACTCTAGAGAAGGGCTTTCTGAAAGATTGCAAGGGGAAGAATTAGTAAGATAATTAGCCCTAAATGTAATCTTAAAATTAGAGTTTAATTAAAATAACTACATATTTGTATTTTACTAAAAAAACCAAGCGGGGATCTAAATTGGTTCGTAAAAATAAGTTGTACCAAAAAAAAAAAAAAAAAAGGGAAAGAAAAAAATTGGGACATTGGAAAAAGGAAATTCTAGAAATTGGGGTGTTTGGTAGAGTAGTTTGAAAATTGTTGTTTGTAGTTTTTTAAAATACGTGTGGGTGAAAAAGTGTGTTGAAATGCGTGAAATGCTGTTTAAAAACTAAAAAATGTTGTTTGAAAACACAAACCAAACGGGCAACTCTTCCTACTCCTACTTTGAGGCCAAATGGTTAGGGAAGACTGTAGCTCACCCCTTGGCCCAACTACATCTGACAAAGGCCTGTTATGTTTCACTCACCTGGAAAAGACTATTGGACCCTTCCTTGGACCAAAATTGTTCCTAGAACGTGTCATTTTTAAAATAATTGAAACTTTAAAAGCAAAATAGTTTTGATACACTCTTAGTTGAGGTGTTTTGAGGAAAAAAAAAAAAAAAAAAACTCAAATTAGATGTAATATGGATAAATTTCAGTTAATTGCTAAAGTTTGAGGGTAGAAAATTAATATGCGGATTTAGTTGTATTGGATGATCTTGAGGTGTCATAGCCTCGAAATTGGTGTCGCTATTGGATGTAAGTTACCCTTCCCTTAATTAGTGATATTTTTACTTAAAATATATATCATTGATTTAATGACATAGTTAATTTTTTCTCATTATGAAATTAAATATTTATTTATTTTATGTAATTGCTTAAAAATGAAAATTATAATTTTCTTCCTTTTGAAATATTAGAATTTTGTATTAAATTGGTTTTATCTAGAAATGTTTACATTCTTCAAACTTGAATGAAGAATGTAAAAAAGTTTAGTGAAAAGACTCAATGCTTTGAATGGCATAAATATATAAGATTGTTTTCGTGGTTGAACTAAGATGTATCATATATGATTTTGGATATATCTACAATGAAAATTGATTTATTTTGAAATTGAATGATTACAATTTGACTAGTATGATTCTAATCTCTTTTCTCTCTCCTATTTTTTAGTCCTTCCTCAAGGATGATCTTCCTTCCTATTTATAGTTGTTCGAATTGCATCCTAACCTTCCACTTGGAGGGTTGCTAATCTTTCTTTGGATACTTGCCCCATCTCTGCCTTATTAGTGGTGGTAGAGTAGGTTATTGATTGTGAGGCCACTGTTTAGGGGTCATTCTGCTATTTATACGGCAAGCTGAGTTATTGCAATGCATTTAATGTGGAGGTGATGGATGCTTTAATTGGAAATTTTCTCCCGCTTTTATTTGTATGTCAGCATGGTCCTCCTCGATTTCCAATTTCATAACTTTTGTGGCTTACCTTTCGTCTCCCGAGAAGTATCAGTTCCTCAACCTTCTCGGGCAGATTGCCATCCTCGATTTTCCTAATCCACCTAGTACTACGATTGTCTTGATTGGGCTAGGTTTGATTTGATGAACAATTGGGCCCAATTACACCTTGGGTAGATCCTGTTGATGGTTCCTTCTCTTCGGGCTCCCTTCCCCCCACAATAGCCCCCTGAAACTCCACTCCCTTAAACACTCGAGGAAGTGAGGTTTTGGTAAGAGATAAGGGAGTTGGCACATGCTAGTTGCGTTCACACATATGATTGTCTTTTCAACTGTCCTGAGAATGCTTCTAACGCTTCGGTTTCCCCAACGTTGTAGTTAATGCTGCAGGCGGCTACGTGTCTCCCATGTTCTATGGTAAGATGGAGATCGTGTGGCTTGCACTTCTCCTAGGTAAATGGGTAGGAAGATTATTGCTCCTTTTTCATCTCTATATAAGGAGAGTGGGAGGATATTTTTTTTCACCTTCAGAGTACTGTTCTATACTCAGAAAAGTCGCTTGAAGAGCTCAACTTCCTAACTTTGTAAGTTATCTGCATCTTATTTAGTCATAAGTTAGTGTTTCCTCCAATTCTTTTTCTCTTTTATTTTTCATACTTCTTAGGACGGGTAGGTTAACTAGTTTAGTAGATACCCCCGAAAAAAAGTCTTTCAAAGCCAAATATAATATTCCCCTCGATATGACTATAGAGCACTGCGAGATGGGGGGATCAGTACATGAAAGACTGACTGGGGCTGTGGTAATCCCGATGATCACCTTTATAGAAGGTGAGATGAGGATGCCTATGGACAGGATCACGAGGAACTTTCTAATATTCTTTAGGCTTTGCCCCACCCAGTGTTCTCATAATCTCTTCAAAATAGTTAATAGTGTAGCTAGACTAAACGAAAAGATGGGCATCAATCTCACCCACCATGATATAAATTAGGTGTATAGTTGCCAAGATAGTAAAGGTATAGGGTACTATCTTCAGGATATGGTCCCCTCGGTTAGGTTAATCTCTTGTATTCTTGAAACAAACAAAAGCCTGGACGAGGACTACTTGATAATCTGGGGAAACTAGCATGATAGACTTCATTGCCCTGTCTGAGGTGGAGAGCTAGGTGGGAAGCAAAGGGGTCTAGGACAGTGAACCTTTCTTTTCTTCTTCTTTATCCCTTTTTTATTTTTTTGATTCTTTTTAAGTAGTAGTATTTGGTTGTAGGTATATCTCTCCTCTGGGTTTATCTAATTTGTTTTCGTGTTGTGCTATCCCCAGATAAAGAAAATACGACAAAGAACATCAACGTGGTGAACATTCCTACCCTCAATAGGATTCTTCAGTCCGAGATCTTTGTTCACATTGATGGTCAGCTCCACACCGCTTACATGATTCTTGGATTTACTCCTATATCCACGCGTTTCCAAGCCCTGAAGCATGTTATCCAGGCTCACGGTTCTCGGCTCACTCGTATTGACGTTGTAACTAAGGGGTTCATCACTCCATCTCCTGCAGGGACCCTCTAAGTTGAGCTTAATGCCCAACAGGTCACCCACCTTATCTAGGCCGAGGAGGAACTAATACCTTTTGAGGAGGAAGAAGAGGCGATTTTTGAGAGGCCAATAGTTAAGAACCTTGAGAGGGACTTCGAGGTTGTTGATCAGCTAGATCTTGCTGGAAGCTCAGAGGTCCATTTAGGGATTCCATTGTTTGCACAAGTGAGCATTGATCAAGAGGCCACAGACATTCTTGAAGGCATGATGATAAAGAAGAATCTTGTAAGTCTACTGTCCTTGTTGGAATCAAAGGCCGAGATTGCTACTTCTAAACCCTCGGCTCCCACAAAGCCCTTAACTCTTGCTCCACCCTTATCCACTAGCAACTAAGCCTCCCCAGGAGAGCTAGTAGAAAAGAAGAGAAAAATGGAGAAGAAACATGGCAAAGGGGTCTTAGAGGAGGGCGAGGTCCAAGAGATACCTCTTGACCCGTCGAAGGTGCCTTGGACTACTCGCCAGTAGCAAAGGAAGAACATCCCTAGTGGTACAGGCTTTGAGGTTGTCGTGGAGCACCGACCCAGTAGGGCAAGCACTCTTCCTTCCTCGGGACATGGCAGAGCTCAGAACTCTCAAGAAGCATGAGGTATTTATGTTCCTCAAGAGGGATCTAGCAATGGTACGTCTTCAGACCCTATTTTCACTCCTCGATAATTTGATTTTTTTTGCTTTAAGGTCCTTGAATTCATCTCTTCCCTTTGTTTTTCCGTTGCTAGGCTTTCCAGGCTTCTGTGTAGCCAAGGAGCTGGTGGATCAAGCCATGGCCCAAGTTAAAAAAGAAGAGGCTCAAAAGTAAAGTGCCTACAAGGCCCAAGCTTAGGTTGAGAAGAAAGCAAAGGAGAACTTCAATAGGTTGACCTAAGTCCTGAAAAGGCGAGGAAGAATGTTGAGTTTGCTCTAACTAGCTTCGAGACGCAAGTCTAGGAGCAAAGGGGCCAACTTAAAGTGGTCGATGAGCAGCTAGCCATTTCCCGGGAGAACATTGATGTTTTGAAGAAAATATTGGAGGACAAGCAAGAAAAGTTGGAGAAGGCTAAACAATTGGCTTACGACCTAGGTAAAAAGGAGACTCTCTAGGACCTTCGATCTCAACTTAAGGAGGTCTACTAGGGGTTTTGCAAGCAAGTGTGGACCAAAGCCTTAAACGTTACTGGGGTGGAGCTGGCCTTGGAACTGAGGAACCCCACAAGGGTCTTTTTTCCTCCCCAGCTTAGGGATAAAGGATTGGGCTCAATCATCCCTACTCCTTTAACCCTGACTGAAGGCAAGTGAGGAGTAAAGGAAAACGAAGGGTGAGGAAGTGAGTGTTAGAGTTAGGAACTTTTGTAATAAGGCTTGTGACTTGATTTTTTGTTTCCTTTAAGTGACTTCTAAATTGTAAATCTTTATTCACCTATTAATGATGACCGCTCTCTCTTTTACTCTCCATATGATCTGTCTATGCCACGTTTTTTTTTTTTTTTTGTACTTTATTATTATTTCTCTTTTTCTAGTAACAATAAAGGAACACTTTGCCATGCTTATAATGAATTTCTCAAAGGGCTGAAAACCACTTTGGTTCCTTTGTCATTACAATGAGAACCCGGTTAACCACAGTCGATAACCCGAAAAGCTTAAATCAAATCGGGATTTTGTTTAACTTTATAAAGATCAACTTACACAAGAGGGGTGACCCAAGGAGTCGAACCAAACCGAGGTTCTATTCAATTTTTCCTTTGCAATAATTAATTTACCCAAGGTTGGTGACCTAAGCAGTCAAACCCAATCGAGAATCTGTTTAATTTTTCCTTTGCAAGAATTAATTTACCCTAGGCAGGTGATCCAAGAAGTTGAACCAAACTAAGGTTCTATTTAATTTTTCCTTTGCAAGAATTAATTTACCCTAGGCAAGTGACCTGGGGAGTCAAACCAAAATGAGGTTTTGTTTAATTATTTTAAAATTAATTTACCCAAGGTAGGTGACCTAAGGAATTGAACCTAGTCGAGGTTATTTTTAAGTTTTCCTTTTGTAAGAATTAATTTACCTAAGGCAGGTGACCTGAGGAGTCGAACCAAACTAAGGTTCTGTTTAATTCTTTAAAAATTAATTTATCCAAGGCAGGTGACCTGAGGAGTTGAACCTAGCCGAGGTTCTATTTAATTATTTCTTTTGTAAGAATTAATTTACTCAAGGTAGGTAACCCAAGGAGTTAAACCAAATCAAGATTCTGTTTAGTTCTCTAAAAATTAATTTACCCAAGGCAGGTGACCCGAGGAGTCAAACCTAGTCGAGGTTTTGTTTAATTTTTCCTATTGCAAGAATTAATTTACCCAACGTAGGTGACCTGAGGAGTCAAACCAAACCGAGGTTTTGTTTAATTCTTTAAAAATTAATAAAGGGGTTGGCCCTTGCATCTCTGGATTTGATTTCATGTCATAACAGGCTTAGTAGTAGAAAAGCATCGAAAGGACAAAAATTTAAACTAGATAGAGAGTATGAATAACATCGATTTCTCTTATTAATAAAAATATCTAAGAAAATTATTTACATTCCATGGTTAAGGGAGGGGATTCTCGTTCAAGTCTTCTAGGAGATAAGCCCCTGTCCCGGCCACAGATGTCACACGATAGGGCTCTTCCCAGTTGGGGCCTAGACTAAGTCTCTGCTGGTAATGAGCCAACTTGATGGTGGCAACCTCCCTCCTCTCTTCAATCAGGTCCAAGCTTGTAGATAGGAGTTTCTCATATCTACTATTGTCAAATTAGTCTGTCCTCATCATCAAGAACCTGTCTCCAAAGGTATAATTGCCACAGAATCGTACATCATAAATGTACATTTTTAGACCCCTTAAACACAAACAGATTAACCTAGTTATTTAGCGAAGTGATTAACTTAGGCAAATTATTCAGATCTAGGTTAACACAATTAAATCATATCATTGAAACAGTGCGAAAAGATAAAGAACACAATGATATAATAATCGAGGAAAACCAAACCGGTAAAAAACCTGGGGATGATTTAACCTAGCTATCCTCAAGGTAAAATAGATCCACTATGAAAAAATTGAAGTTTTACAATAGTGACTTAGACCACTAACATTCTATTGCTACCTTGAGTAGAAAACTTACTACCACAACCACGTGATAGCTCTAAGTCCACGGCCTACTTCTTTCTTGGATTCACAACAACCACAAGTACTGCCACTTGTGTTTTTCTTTAAGTTCTTTATGCAGCAACTGAAGTGATCACCAAGCTTTCGACATCAATCTTATCTTAATAATCCTAAGTATGTATGCAGGCAAACACCTCTAGATCTCACAAGAGATTCATACACACAGCATAAACAACAACTACAAAACGTGGCTAGGGTTTTTCCTTTTATACTTAAGGCAAAACATAAAAATCTACACGTTATACAGGCTTGGGCTGAGTTGGAAAAATCTGCAGAAAAAAAAACTGCACGAACTTCGATTGATCGAGTCTGATTTTCGATTGATCAAGCCTTGCAGAAAGTGAACAGTAATTTTCTGTAATTACTCGATTCCAACTTTACAATAAACGTACTTTGAGCAGCCTAATTCTAGATTGTAAGTTTTGATTATGGTTTGCCAACATTACACATTGAAGTTCTAATACATTTAGATCCTAAATCCTTAGAACCTAATAATAAAGAAGGGGGTTTCACCTGTTGACCTCCTTGGTGTAGTGTGATATGCCCACTGAACAGAAGGTAGTTCATCAACCCACTTACCTTTACCCTCGTCCAACCTTTTCTTCATTCCATCCATTATCACCTCGTTGGTAGCCTTGGCATGACCATTGCTTTGCAGGTAAGCTGGTGTGGAGTACTTATAATTTATTACCAAGTCACAGCAATATCTTTGAAATGCCTTGTTGTTGAAGTGGAGTCCATTATTCGAGATAAAAGTGTGTGGCATGCCAAATATTGTAACAATGTTTCACTATATGAAACACTTCACATCTTGGTCTTGGATGTTAGAAAGAAGTTCTACTTCCACCCATTTCATAAAATAATCAGTCCCAACAAAGGGTCATTATCAGTTTCCAGTTGCTTTCGGAAATGGTCCCACAATGTCTAGACCTCATTGCGCGAAGGGCCATGGGTTGGAAAGAGGATTGAGGGTTCCCCCTGGTTGATGGATATTCATGGCATACCTTTGGCACTAGTCACACTTCTTAACAAACTCTTGGCTAGACTTCTGCATACTAGGCCACCAATGTCGTTGAGTTAGAGCCCTGTGTGACAGATCTTCCCCCGGTGTGACTACCACAAATTCCCTCATGAAGTTCTTCAAATAGAGCTTCTATTGCCATAGGATGTACACTTAATAGGTAGGGGCCTGAGTATGATTGTTTGTAAAAATTTTTCTCCTTAGAAAGCTAGTACCATGGTGCCTTTCTTCAAACCTTCTTGGTCTCGGCTTTGTCCATAGGAAGTGTCCCATTCTTGATAAATGATATAACCGGGTCCATCTAGCTTGGATCGACATGCACCACGTTTACTGGTATTGGGGTCCTATCAATATGGCTAGGGGTGGCTAAGGTTGCCAAGAAATCAGTGTAGGAATTCTTGCACCTGGATATCTGGTCTATAGTGAAGGTTACAAAGCAGGCTTGTGGCTATTTTATCTGGCCCAAGTACCATCTAATTCTCTAATCCTTGGCCTTAAAGTCTCCTCGAACTTGTCCCACTACCAGCCTTCTGTCACAAAAAACCTTTACAACTTCTCCCCCCGAGTCTCTTGACTGCACTTAGACCTGCCAAAAGGGCCTTAATTCCACCTCACTGTTGGTGGTCAGGAAGTCCAACCTTAAGGATTTCTTGATGGTGATTCACTTTGGGGAGATCATGACTATCCATATCCTTGACCCTTTTTTATTAGCAGCTTTGTCCACATATAGCTCCTAACACAATAGAAGGGATGCCAAGACAGCCATCTCTTCTCTGCCTGATATATCATTCTCCCATTTCTCTGCTCCTTTAGTGAATTTTGCCACCAAATCGGCTAGAACTTGCCCTTTTTATAGTTGTCAGAGGGATATATTTGATGTCAAACGACCCCAAAATGATCCCCCACTTTGCCACTTTCCTTATGAAGTCTGATTTCTAGAGCAGAGCCTGTAGGGGTAGTTGGGTTTGGATTACAACTGTTTAGGCTTGAAAATAGTGGAAGAGCTTCTTTGTGGCGTGTATGATGGCAAGGGTGGCCTTTTCTAAAGGGAGGTATCGTGTTTTTGCTTCATGAAGGGACTTACTCACATAATAGATGGGTTTTTACACCCCCTCGTCCATACAAATCAAAATTAGGCTCACTGCTTAGGTTGTGATTACTATGTAGGCATATAAATCCTCCTTTTTCTTGAGTCTAGACAAGACCAGGGGGTGAGCCAAATACTTCTTTAGCTCCTCGAATGCTTTGTCACACTCCTCGATTTAAGCAAAGTCCTTCCACTTATGCAGCAATTGGAAGAAAGGTCTACATCAGTCGGTCGACCTAGAGATAAAACAATTTAAAGTGGCCGTCATTCCAGTCAAACGGTGTACTTCCTTTGGGTTCCTAGGTAGGTGTAAATCATGGATTGCTTTGATATGCTTAGGGTTGACCTCTATTCCTTGGTGGATGATCATATAGCCCAAGAATTTCCCAAACCCTACCCGAAAGGAACACCTAGAAGCATTCAAACGTAGATTAGACTTTCTCAAAATTGAGAAGACTTCATCTAGGTTTGCCAAGTGCTCAGATACTTCATTGCTCTTCACTACCATGTCATTTATGTAGGCCTCCACGTTCTTCCCCAACTGGGCTTCAAACATCCTAATCACCATTTTTCAAACCAATGGCCATTACTCGATAGGGGTAGTTTTTGGTTGGCGTGAGGAAGGTAGTCTTTTCCTGATCGGGTAGTGCCAATAGGATCTGGTGGTAACCCTAGAAATCGTTTAAGAAGCTTATCCGAGGATGACCAAAGGTCCCGTCAACTAGTTGATCAATCCTCGGGACTAGAAAAGAATCCTTAGGTCAAGCTTTATTGAGGTTAGTGAAATCCACACAAACCTTCCATTAACCCATCTTCTTCTTGAATACTACGGTGTTGGCTAGCCATTCGGGGTAAAAAACCTCTTTGAAAGCCCTTGCCTTCTTCAATTTGTTGACCTCTTCTTTCATCGCATCAAAATGTTCCTTGGAGGATCTCCGAGGGTGTTGCTTCTTCAATATCATTGTTGGATTTGTTAAGATTAGTGCCCTTAAATTCTATTGTATGATATTAAGTTTGACATTGTGTATGACATTATGTATGACTTAATATTGCGTTTAATGATTTTTTTTTTTATTATTTGAAATAATAGTAACATGAATATTCGGACATTATCATTTAGTCCATTAGATGCATAGTATGTGATTTATGTGAAAAGTCATAGAAGATATAAATCATAAGTTCTTTGTAAACTCAGAATTATAGTTCGTAGTCGGTGATGAAATTGAGCATTTCATCTGCGAAGACTATAACATATCAACCACGATGATTTGTCTTGATCATGGAAGTGGAGACTTCTGGTTGATGTGTTAATATGTTTTAAGAGTTAAGACATATTGAACTGGACTGCTGTGAGATTTATTATTTTCCTAAGGACTGTCATATGAATAATAAATCTCACGACTTGTATTTGCATGAACTCTTAATCTTGAGAGAATAATGGATCTGATTATGAGGTGTAGGTTACTTTGATATATCAGGAGTGAGATCTATAGTAATGGTCAAAACCTCAGTATGTTAGGCAGCCACATTTAGTATTGATGGAACATGTATTCTCAAGATGAAATTCATAGTTTCTTAACGGAGATATAAAGTATTCTCTTAAAATAAGTTTAATGAGTTTGTTACTCAGAAAGTTAGGCCTAACCACTTTAGTAAGACTAACGTATATATTTATGGAATTGAATTTCATAAATATATAATGAATAACATTAAAGGATTAAACCGGGTACTCAAGAATTAAGATGTAGTAATTTACAAAGTGGTAGTCTACATTAATGACTTGGTATTACTACGAATATTTTATGAAGGGGTTGCATGTATAATAAAGTCTGGGATATAATTTATAGATAAGGCATAGAGTGCAACTATATTTATATAGTGGTATTAAATATAGTTAATGGTAACTTTGGACTTGTCAAGAGTTGACAGAAAAGCTCAAAATCCATTGGAGCTAGTGTCTTATTAGTCCCTTTTGGTCCCACTCCAAGCCACACACTTAAGCCCAATTGGAAAGGCCCAAAAGGCCAGCCCAATTAGATAATTGGTTAAATACAAAGGGAAAAATGTATAGAATTTTGAGAGTGAGAAAAACAACATTGTAATGGTATGGAAATGAGTGTATGTCACTATCTAACCATCCTTTTATAACCAATTGAGAGTCCACACTTCTTGGGCGTTAGTGGAATTGGAGTGAAGATTAAAAGTATTCCTAATTGTTTCAATCTTCGGTTTTTGAAATTTACCGCTTCAAGGTACACTCTCTTGTTCTCAAATTCTAAAATTTACTCAACACATGTTGTCAATTTCGAATGATGTAGATCCGTTATTTTTCCGCTGCGTTCACATTTATTTCCATCAAATGGTATCAGAGCAGTCATCAATTTCGAATTGTATAACATGTTTTGTGAATTTTAGAATTAGAGATGATAGTTTCATATTGTTAGAAGATTATGTTTTAATTTTCTGCCTATTGTTGAAACTATGATTTGATGAAAACTAAAATTGATGTTATGATGTTGTTTAAATTTAAATTTAAGTACGTTAAATTGAATTTTAAGGCTATAGCATCAATAGAATTCAGTTCTGACATCAATCACTGTCTATAATGTTCATATGTTGAATGTGTGTTCATGAGAAATGAAGAAAACTGCCTTAGAAATTTTTTTGTAAATTCGAGTTTCACGATTTTCGATCGATCGAGTGAAACACCGATTTGACTTTTTAAATAGATTGATTTTCGATTGTTAGTCGATCGACCGAATTTGTTTTTCGATCGATCGAGAGGCAATCGAGTATCAATCGAAGGAGGTAGGTGATCAAGTTTGAATTTCTTAATTTTTTCAATTGATCGAGGGGCACTATCGATCGATCGAAAGAAAGAATATCAGAATTTTTTCTAAGTGTTTTCACATGTAGAAATAGCAAGGCTATGTGTAATTAGATTATGCATGTTTCAAAATTAAAAACCTTTATTTTAAAACATCTAGTGGGAGAGAGATACAGGGGTTGCATCTCACGACCTTCATTATCGGTTTAAAGTAGTGTGATTAAGCACCTCACCTTAGCGTATATGCCTTGCTCCCTTTGGAGGGTGTTTGATTCATGGTACTACAGGTTAAACTTCTTAAAGATAGATGAAATGTGTTTTTACATTGAGAAGGACCATGCTTCCGTGGAGTTACTTGGTTATTCACATTGATTCTAGGCAATGGTGTACACTAGACTAAGTGTAATGTTAACTTACCTTCGGAGCCATGTCATTATTACTTAGAGGCTGAAAGGAAAACGACAAATTATTTTTGTTTGGTAAGAGTTACCATGATAGCATTAATAATGAGAATGTTTCTCGCCTAATCATAGGGATTGGTATGACCTCACTTTCGAGGAATATTAATTGCGGGATTGGGTTATCGTTGCATATGTTATATTATGGTTTTATTAAGGTTCCATACTATATGTTTATATGCTAAATAGATAATGTCCAGTTTATTGATTGTATTCATGTTTATTGTTTTCAGATTTAGAACATGGCATCATTTAGCCCACTTGTTATTATTCTTAATCAAAACAAACTGACTGGATCCAACTATGTTGATTAGAAAAGAAATTTGGACATTGTTCTTACTGCTGAAGAGTATAAGTATGTTCTTACTAAACCATGTCCCAGCTTTCCTTTATTAGATGCTCCTCCCGAGGAAAAACAACGATATGATCGTTGGCAGAAACCTAATGAGATGGCCAAGTACTACATTCTAGCATCTATCTCAAATGTTCTACAGCATCAAATGCAGGATGTAGAACTAGCTTCAGACATCATGTTAAGTCTGAAGGAGATGTTTGGTGAGTAAGGCCGTTCTGCAAGGCAAGAGACCATGAGGCAAATTTATAATACTAAAATGGCTGAAGGTACTTCAGTGAGGGAGAATTGTCTTACAATGATCTCTAATCTAAATACATTGGAAGTTTTAGGTGCCGATATTGATGGAGAATCCCAAGTGGATATGATACTCCAGTCGCTACCAGAATCATTCAAGGAATTCAAACTTAACTATAATATGAACAAAAAGATTTATACCTTGTCTGAATTAATGAATGAATTGGTAGCAGCAGAAGGCATTCTTGGTACTTCCAATGTTGAAGCCAATGTTGGTGAAGCTTCTACTTCTTAACCTAAGTCGAAAGGCAAGGGTAAGAAGAAGAAGAAGAAGAAGGATTTCACCAAGCAAGAAGGTAAACAAATTGCCTTAGGGGTTGCTGATAAAGGAAAGAAGATCAAAGGAAAGTATTTCCATTGTGGTTAGAAAGGACATTAGAAGAGAAATTGTCCAATATTTAAGGCTGCCAAGAATAAATGTATGATTAATACATTCCTTCTTGAAATATGTTTGGTACAGAATCCCACGGATTCCTAGTATGTGGATTCAAGTTGTACTAATCATATCTGCAATTCCTTGCAGGGGTTCCAGGAGACCAGAAAGCTTAAAGAAGGGGAGTTGTTTCTTACTTTGGCTGATTGGAGCAGGATTCTGGTTGTAACTGTTGGTGTTTATAATTTATATTTTAAATCTAAAGTCCTAATATTAGAAGACTGTTTGTATGTACCTAATGTTCGTGGGAATTTAGTTTCTACTACTTACTTAGGTAAACATGGATATTATGTTATCTTGAAAGACAATGTTATAATAAAGAAGGATAAAGTGTTTATCTGTTCTGACAATATTGTGGATGGTCTTTATATTTTAACTCCTGATAAGCATGAATTATATAATTCTGAATTAGATAATAACTCTCATGTAAAATCATTAAAGAGAAAGTTTCCTTCAACTAGTGATGCATATCTTTGGCACTTGCGTTTGGGTCATATTAATTCAAATAGGATTCAAAGACTGATCAAAGATGGACTCTTAGAGCCCATGGACTTTGATGAATTTTCAGTTTGTGAATCTTGTTTGGAAGGTAAAATGACCAAACGACCTTTTAATGCAAAAGGTAGAAGAGCTTAAGATTTGCTAAAGCTAGTGCATTTTGATGTATGTGGTCCTATGTCAATCCAAGCAAAAGGAGGTTATGAGTATTTCATCACTTTTACCGATGATTACTTAAGATATGGTTATGTGTACCTAATGAGATGGAAGTTCGAAACCTTTGAAAAGTTCAAAGAGTTTAGGGCTGAAGTAGAGAATCAATTGGGTAAACGCATAAAAGCCATTCGACTTGATCGTGGTGGTGAATACCTTCTTGGGTTTTTCAAGGATTACTTAACCCAAAATGGGATTGTATCCTAATTGTCTGCACCTGGAACTCCCCAACAGAATGGTGTAGCAGAAACAAGGAATAGGACTCTTTTAGAAATGGTTAGGTCCATGATGAGTTACTCAACTTTACCGATTTCTTTTTGGGGTTATGCCTTAAATACAGCAATACATCTTTTGAATTTAGTCCCATCAAAATCTGTTCCCAAAACACCCATGGAATTGTGGAATGGGCGTAAGCCTAGTATGAAGTATCTCCACATTTGGGGTTGTCTTGCACATGTGTTAAAAGGGAAGTCTAATAAATTGGAACCAAAATCAGAACTGTGTTTACTTGTAGGTTATCCAAAAGAAACTAGGGGTTATTTATTTTATAGTCGTAAAGATAACAAAGTTTTTGTTAGTACAAATGCTAAATTCTTGGAAAATGACTATATGAATAATTTTACTCCTAGAAGTAGAGTTGTGTTGGCTGAAATGAATGAACCTGTAAATGAACAACCAATGGATGAAACTAGGGATGATATGGCTGTATTAGATACACCACAAGATACTACTTATGACATGTCTAGTACACAGGTGCCTCGTCGTAGTGGGAGAATTGTTCGGCCTCCTGTAAGATTCATAGGTTTAGGAGAAACTTATGAAGCTATCTCAGAAGAGGCTGAATCGGATCCTTACAACTATAAAGAGGCAATGAATGATATAGATGCACATCATTGGGTCCAAGCTATGAAATCTGAATTAGATTCCATGTATTCCAATCAAGTTTGGGATCTTGTAGGGGTGCCTAACGGCATTAAACCTGTTGGTTGCAAATGGGTTTACAAGAGGAAGAGAGGTATAGATGGAAATGTTGAAACCTTCAAAGCAAGGCTAGTGGCGAAAGGGTATACACAAAAAGAAGGTATTGATTATGATGAAACCTTTTCTCCAGTAGCAATGCTTAAATCTATCAAAATTCTCTTATCCATTGCTGCTCATTATGATTATGAGATTTGAAAAATGGATGTCAAGACTGCATTTCTCAATGGCAATCTTGAAGAGGAAATCTATGTGATGCAACCGGAAGGTTTCATAGCAAAGAACCAAAAGCATATGGTATGCAAGTTGAAAAGGTCCATTTATGGACTTAAGCAAGCATCTAGGTCATGGAACATCAGATTTGATCAAGCAATCAAGTCATTTGGTTTTGAGCAAAATCTTGATGAACCATGTGCGTACAAAAGACATTGTGATAAAGTAGTAATGTTCCTAGTTCTTTATGTTAATGATATTCTACTCATTGGAAATGATGTAGGGGTAATGTCATCAGTAAAGGTTTGGTTGTCAAGCCAATTTGATATGAAGGACTTGGGTAAGGCTAAGTTTATTCTAGGGATCAAGTTTTGACGAGATCGCAAGAATAAGATGTTAGACTTATCACAAGTTGGATATATAGATACGGTTCTAGAACGGTTTAGCAAGCAAAACTCCAAGAAAGGATTACTTCCTTTTAGACATGGAGTTCCTCTATCTGATGACCAAAAGCCTAAGACTCAAGAGGAAGAAAATATGATGAGACAAGTTCCTTATGCTTCTGCAGTGGGAAGTCTCATGTATGCCATGCTTTGTATTAGACCAGATATCTGTTATTCAGTTGGCATGGTCAGTTGATATCAATCAAATCTAGGACCAAAACATTGGCAAGCTGTAAAGCATATTCTCAAGTATCTACGGAGAACAAGAGATTATATGCTTGTTTACAGATTTGATACCTATTGGCTATACAGATTCAGATTTTCAATCTAATCTAGATTTCAGAAAATTTACTTCAGGATGTGTTTTCACCTTGGGAGGTGGAGCCATAAGTTGGCAGAGTATTAAGCAATCTTGTATTGCAGACTCTACCATGGAAGCAGAATATGTTGCTGCTTGTGAGGCAGCAAAGGAAGCTGTATGGCTCAAGAAATTCCTTTTTGACCTTGGTGTAATGACAATGGAGCAAGTTTTAATAACATTGTTTTGTGACAATAGTGGAGCAGTTGCACAATCTAAAGATCCAAGGAATCATAAGAAAGGAAAGCACATTGAGAGGAAGTACCATATCATTCGAAATATTGTTGCTCGTGGAGATGTGGTGGTAGCAAAGATTGAAAGTGCAAATAATCTAGCAGATCTATTTACTAAAATCTTGTCTCAAAGGACTTTTGAGTCACATTTGGAGAGAATGGGAGTTAGATTAGTGCACAATAATCTTTAGAGCAAGTAGGAGATTGTTAAGATTAGTGCCCTTAAATTCTATTGTATGATATTAAGTTTGACATTGTGTATGACATTATGTATGACTTAATATTGTGTTTAATAAATTTGTTTTATTATTATCTAAAATAATGGTAACATGAATATTCGGACATTATCATTTAGTCCATGAGATACATAGTGTGTAATTTATGTGAAAGTCACAGAAGATATAAATCACAAGTTCTTTGTAAACTCAGAATTATAGTTCGTAGTTGGTGATGAAATTGGGCATTTCATCTGTGAAGACTATAACATATCAACCACGATGATTTGTCTTGATCATGGAAGTGGAGAAGTCTGGTTGATGTGTTAATATGTTTTAAGAGTTAAGACATATTGAACTGGACCGCTGTGAGATTTATTATTTTCCTAAGGATTGTCGTATGAATAATAAATCTCACGACTTGTATTTGCATGAACTCTTAATCCTGAGAGAATAATGGACCTGATCATGAGGTGTAAGTTGCTTTGATATATCAGGAGTGAGATCTATAGTAATGGTCAAAACCTCATGTATTCTGAAGATGGAATTCAAAGTCTTTTAACGGAGATATAAAGTATTCCCTTGAGATAAGTTTAATAAGTTTGTTATTCAGAGAGTTAGGCCTAACCACTTTAGTAAAACTAAAGTATATATTTATGGAATTGGATTTCATAAATATATAATGAATAACATTAAAGGATTAAACCGGTACTCAAGGATTAAGATGTAGTAATTTACAAAGTGGCAGTCTACATTAATGACTTTGTATTACTACGAATATTTTATGAAGGGGTTGCATGTATAATAAAGTCTTGGGATTTAATTTATAGATAAGGCCTAGAGTGTAACTATATTTATATAGTGGTATTAAATATAGTTAATGGTAACTTTGGACTTGTCAAGAGTTGACAGAAAAACCCAAAGCCCATTGGAGTTAGTGTCTTATTGGTCCCTTTTGGTCCCACTCCAAGCCACACACTTAAACCCAATTGGAAAGACCCAAAAGACCAGCCCAATAAATTAGATAATTGGTTAGATACAAAGGGAAAAATGTACAGAATTTTGAGAGTGAGAAAAACAACATTGTAATTGTGTGGAAGTGAGTGTATGTCACTATCTAACCATCCCTTTGTAACCAATTGAGAGTCCACACTTCTTGGGCATTAGTGGAATTGGAGTGAAGATTAAAAGAATTCCTAAGTGCTTCAATCTTCGATTTTGGAAATTCACCGCTTTAAGGTACGCTCTCTTGTTCTCAAATTCTGAAATTTACTTAACGCATGTTGTCAATTTCGAATGATGTAGATCCGTTATTTTTCCGCTATGTTCACATTTATTTCCATCAGGATTTACATTTCAATGATGGCATATAAACTCCAAATCGACCCCTGGGGCTTCGTATGAGCTCCATGCAAACACGTCCAAGTTGCTTTTCAAGAAAACCATCGGTTTTCTCTTTTTGGCCGATAGGAGTTATGTTCCCACCTAGAAATATTTATCTTCGTCTGACCCCAGGACTACCTTCTCGAGCTCTTCACATTGGACATTAGCTCCTACTATCTCTTCCAGAGCCCTAGTCTCACCAGTCATTGATTGCTATAATGTGGGGTTTGGGATGAGGCGGTTAGTCCGTAGCATTTGATGTCTTATGGCTACAATCATGCATTGTCTTGCCACAGTCTAGAATCCCAGCAACTCCCCAACATGACCCTTGGTTGTGTACTTCACCTGTTCATGTAGGGTGGAGGAAACTGCACCCATAGTGTGGAGCCAAGGTCTCGCTAAAATAGCTATATAAGGGGAGTATGCATCCACGACGACGAAATCAACTTCAACTACCTCGTTTCCCAAACCCTAACCGTCTTTCCGTTAAACCCGACCAATGGGTTATCATATTCTCTGAGATCCTTCGGTTTCAAACCTAACCCTTTGTACAAATCGGGGTACATAATTTCATCCCTACTTCCCTGATCTACCATAACTCTTTTCACATAAATTCCCCAATTTGGAGCATCACCACAAGAACATCATCATGGGGCTAGAAGGTTCCTATCTTATTGGCCTTAGAGAAAATCGAGATTGGCTCCTTATTACCTTTTCTCCGTTTGGTCTCCCTGTGATCTTCCCCTATCAAAAATTGTGGGGAGATAGTCATGATCTCTAATGAGGGGCCAACCTTCCCTCCTGAAGCTACAAAAATGACATTGATGGTCCACAAGGGTGGGCGTGGTGTTGTGTCCCTTTGAGGTCCAAAGCTTGATTGCTTCCCTTATCCAGATGGTTGATGCATGAACTACTTTACTTGCCTGCATTAATGAACTGATCTAGAAAATCTCGTATAGTCCTACAATCCTCGGTCGTATGGCCTCGATCCTAGTGATATTGACAATACAAACTTTGATTTCTTCTGGTAGGGTCCTCTCTTATCTTGTTAGCCCCTTTGAAGTAAAGCTCATTTTTTTTAATCTTCTCTAGCACTCGGTATATAGGTTCTTTGAATATGAAGTCTATTACCTGTGTGTTTTGCCAGGGCGCTTGGCTGAAAAACTCCCTCCTCAGCCTATTAGGGTTGAAACAATCAGGTCGAAAATCTCTCCGTTCGGGTGTGAAGACCTTAGCCTTTCCTTTGCCTTGAACTTGGTCATCTTCCACCCTCTTGTGTTCCTCTATCCTATCCGTTAACTAATGTATATCTCGTGCAGGCTTTAGCATGAGAATTTCTTAGATCAGAGTTCATGGGAATCCCCACTTTAAGGTGTGGGTCACTGTATCTTCAAAATCCCCATAAATCTCATTAAAGAACTCCTAAAATCTATCTAAGTATATCCCCAAGGATTCTCCCTCCCTTGTGGCCATGGATAGCAAGGAGTTCAGACGTTTGGAGGCTCTATTGCATGTAACGAATTTGGTGTCGAACGCCTTCGTTAGTGTAGGCGAAGCACCTATGGTGGGTCATCCTTGTGTTTTTTTTGGGGGGGGGGGGTTACACCTCGGCCTAGGGTGGACAATGGCGGAGGGTGTAAATGGAGTTGCCACTTAGTTTAGGTCTAGGAACCATAAATATAGTGCCTTTCATGGAAGGACTGATCTTTTTCCACAACATGTGTCTGGAGTTTAGGTATGAGGATGTGTTCCAAGTCTTAATCTCATTAAAGGAATATTTAACACATTACTCTAATTCACACACACACACACACACACACACACACACACTAGCATGCATCTAAAGCAAACAACATGGCATTATCATCCCTAGCCTAATCATTCATCTATCATGGCGTATAAGCATATATCTCCAAGGCCAGAAACATCAAAAGGCAGATGAGGATAAGCATGTTATAGCATCTAAACATCAAGAACATAAGATTCAAACAACCATATCATATCCTTCAACCAAATCAAACGCATGTTCATAGTATTACGCATGACTTACCTCACTACATCACAATACCTATGCATCAATGCATGATCATATTATAATGCATGTTCATGATATTCAAGTTAAACCCTAATAAAATAGAGATAAAACAACAACAAAACGAAACAAAACAAAGAGACAGACTTGGGGATGTGAAAATCTAGGTTAAACAGAGACTAAAACATATAAATAAAGCAAAGGAAAAGCAAACATGAGTGAATTAAGGTTTCTGGGCAAGATTATGCATACGCATACATAGGGCATACGTGCACATCCCAACTGTATGTGTATGCATGCAAGAGCATACGTATGGATACACACTCGAAACCCTAACCCAGAAACTCAGAATAGAAAAACTCGAAAAATAGAAAATCTATCAACCTAATATGCTCAGAATACAAAAACAAAGTAAACCTAAACTAAACAAACATATTAAAGCAAACAAAACACATATATAAACACAAGATCAAAAGAAAAGTAAAGAAAACCGAAGAGCAAAAGTTAGAAACTTTACCTCAACACTAGAACTCTTTAGAGCTTGAATTTGACCATTCCCCTCAGTCAATCTATTCACAACCAAATAAAAGATGATTTAGTAAACTTAGAACTTAAAGATAATGACTAGAAAAGGTCCCAATCAAACAAAATTTGACCTGAGGATGTTTTATGAAAAAGTCCTTCTTTGATTAACTATTTTTAGTGAATCTTTTGTGTTTTTCCATTGGAATTTGTCCTTTCTGAAAAAGTACATTTTATGGCCTTATATAGTCAAAAATAGGGGTTTGGGGAATAGGGGTTTAGGGCGGTTCCAAGATGATGTGGCATTTGTTCCAAACCTAGTTTAAATGCAGAAAACTTGCCTTACATAGTTTCTAGAACCCAGCAGGCACACACATGTATGTGTATGCGTACGCATGCATAAAGCATGCGTACGTAGAGCTTGAGCATGCGTACACTGATTGGCGCTCTTGAGTGGTTGGCCCAATTTTCTCTTTTGGTTCATTTTGGACTCTTTTTTAGGGATTTTCTGAGTCAAGAATTGCACTTGGACGTATTTTCAACTTGTATTTCAAAATAAATCCCTTTTAATTTGATAATCAGGTACTTAAAATAATAGTTATCTGAAAGATAATTATTCTAAAAAAACTTAATTATCAACAACTCCCTTATTATCTGATTATCCGTTTTATTCCTATACAACCAAGCTTAATTCTAATCAAATCCAACAATAAATCACATAAATCACTTAACTAATTTTAATTATTTTACCAATCAGAATTAATTTCAATTAATCATACATGACTAACTTCACCCACATAAGATGCATGCAGACCGTGAAACTTGATCTTATGATATCTTTCAATTCTACGGTCCGATTTGGGAATTGGGAATATCGTCATGATTGTTAGAGTCTCAAAATCATTTTATAATATGTGATAAGTGATTTAATGCATGAAATGCAATTATGATTTTTGGGTATTCAGAGTGATCATTTCAGTCATCTTCCAAGATTAAATTATAGGTGCAAAATTGATTGTCTACAGAATGCCTCTCATTGATAGAGCTTGAAAAGTGAATGTCAATGTAAAAAAAGACACGCATTTTAGCAACCATGATTTAATCGAGGTTGATGTTTCAAAGATTTCCTGGCACTAAAACCTAGAACCTTGGGACATAGAACTAGTGTTTTATTGTCTTACAAAAATGAAAATTGCAGACATCTAAACTACTTGATGATTGATGAACCTAGGTAGAAACTTGAATGCTAATGAGGCAATCGAGAACTGTATTCGCCCAATCTGAAACGAGGTAACTGAGAACTATAGTCACTTGATCAGAAATGAGGTAACTGAGAACTATATTCACCTGATCTAGAGGTCGATTGAGAACTCTATTCATCCAATCTGACTTGGAATGATTGAGAACTCTATTCGTTCAATTTGGAATAAGGTGACCGAGAACTATATTCACTCGATCTGGAAGTCGATTGAGAACACTATTTGCCAATCTGACTTGGAACGATTGAAAACTTTATTCGCCCAATCTGGAATAAGGTGACCGAGAACTATATTTGCTAGATTTGGAAGTCAACTAAGAACTCTATTTGCCCAATCTGACTTGGAATGACTGAGAACTCTATTTGCCCAATTTGGAATAAGGTGACTGAGAACTATATTCTTTTGATTTAGAAGTCAACTGAGAACTCTATTTGCCCAATCTGACTTGGAATGATTGAGAATCTATTCACCTAATCTGAAAATCTAGGATCCGACTGAGAACTGTATTCGCTCAATTTGGAATCTAGGGTGACTGAGAACTATATTCACTCAATCTTTGAAGTCTGGAATTTCTCTGCAATAGACAAAAATTCATATTAGATCTAAATGATTGAGAACCAGATTTACTTAATAGATTTATCTTTTTTGAAGATTTGTGTTCAGGAGATTTATTCTTTTTTTTTTTTTGAAAATTTGTTCATGGAGATTTGTCCTTTGAAGATTTGTTCAAAGGATTTTTCCTTTTGAAGATGTGTTCATAGAGATTTATCCATTGCAGATTGAGGTGTAGGAGATTTATCCCTTTTCAAAGTTTGGTTCATTAAATTTGTCATTTGAAGATTTGTTTAAGAGATTTTTCCCTTTGAAGATGTGTTCATAGAGATTTATTCATTGTAGATTGAGGTGTAAGATTTTTATCCCTTTTGAAAGATTTGTTCGTAGAGATTAGTCCTTTGAAGATTTGTTCAGGAGATTTTCCCTTTGAAGATGTGTTCATAGAGATTTATCCATTGAAGATTGAAGTGCAGGAGATTTATTCCTTTTTGAAAATTTGTTCATGGAGATTTGTCCTTTTGAAAATTTATTTTAGGAGATTTTTCCCAATTGAAAAACATTTTAGGAGATTTATCCTTTTGAAATTTTATTTTGGAGATTTATTCTTTGAAAGTTTTTTAGAAGATTTGTCCTTTTGAAATTTTGATTTTAGGAGATTTTTCCTTTTTCAAAAATGTTTTTGGTGATTTATCCTTTTGAAATTTTGTTTTGGAGATTTATCCTTCTAAAATTTTAGGAGATTTATTGTTTGAAATTATTTTTAGGAGATTTGTCCTTTTGAAAATTTGTTTACGAGATTTATCCTTTTTGAAAAATGTTTAAGGAGATTTATCCTTTTGAAATTTTGTTAGGAGTTTTTTCCTTTGAAAATTAAAGTTCAGGAGATTTTTCCTCTTTTAATTTCTTGCAAAAAAAAAAAAAAGAGTTGCTTTCTAGTTAGTTCATTTGTATAACTCATTAACTACCACTCTTTGATCTTTGCATTTGATGACTTTGATATGTATGGACTTATTCTTGTAAGAGCTTGATTCAGAAAAGTTTAGAGTTTACTTGATGAAGTTTTGTGGTGCAAAGGTTTGAATTTACCTGACTGGTCTTGACATAGGTGATCTTACCTGAATGAGGCATAGCCGAATGCCCCTAGTCTACAAATTGAAGCATGATTTTGAAAACCTTGACTTTTGAGGAAAAGATGATTTCTTTTTTCCAAACTGGATGAGGTATAGCTGAATACCTCTAGTTTGCAAATTGATGCATGATTTTGAAAAACCTTGCGTTTTTTTTTAATTAAAGAAAAAGATGATTTTTTTTTTTTTACAAAAAAATATGATGAGGCGTGGCTAAATGCTCCTAGTTTGAAAACTGAAGCATGACTTTTGAAAACCTTGATATTTTTTAGAAAATGTGATTTAAAAAAAGAAAAGAAAAAAGGATGAGGCATAGCCAAATGTACCTAGTTCGACAATCAATGTGAATTTTGAAAAATCTTATTGTGTAGGGACCTTCAATAAAGCAAAATTTGAGTAAAATAAGATTGAAATCACAAAATTGGGCAAAACAAGGACTGCTGGAATGATGAGCCAATTGGCATCAGCACTTTATAAGTGCCAATTGGCACATCTTGAGCCTTGTCCAGTTGTCGCGTTTTTAGCCTTTTTTCTAGGACATATGGTAGCATCTAAACTGAAGATTGATGGTGAATATTGAGTAGATGAAGATCCATGTCCATCTCTTGCAAAAGATTCTTTCCATGAGCTTGTTAGTAATCATTTATTATAAAAATGTTTTGGGCCAATGCCCTTAGTTTAGACATGCTTACACTAAAAATTGATGATATGCTAGCACAGAAAAATTGATGACATGTTTGATGCAAAACAGATGCTTTTAGCCTAAAATTCACTCAACCAAATATCTTGATTTTGAGTCTTTGAAAAATGTTTTTTATTGAGTGATTGTGATCAGGCCTTTGAAAAGGCTGCCTACGTACCTCTCTTATAGAGGAGGTTCGAATGTAGTTTGAGAAGAAGTTCTTGAATTTTTT
Organism: Quercus suber; assembly: GCF_002906115.3. Taxonomy (NCBI): domain Eukaryota; kingdom Viridiplantae; phylum Streptophyta; class Magnoliopsida; order Fagales; family Fagaceae; genus Quercus; species Quercus suber. The sequence goes on along the minus strand of NW_027070013.1, from coordinate 417,778 downwards.
TTTTTTTTGGAAATTTTGAAATGAAGACTTTTTTTTTTGGGTAACTGGGAACCAGCCTTTGAAAAGGCTGCCTACGAGGATCAGGTCCAAACGTAGTTCGATTTTTTTCTTTTGAAAAATGAATTTTTTTTAAATGAGTTTCTCTCTCTCTCTCTCTCTCTCTCTCTCTCTCTCTCTTTATTTTTTTTTCTAAAACAATTTAGTTAGAATGAGATTTTTTGGAAATTTTATCTTTTTGAAATGAACAAAAGGTGATCATTTGAACAACCTCTTTGACCAATCATAATGCTCAATTGTTACTTGATCTCATTGGCTAGGAAGGATTTGAAATCATTAAAAACATGCAATCAAATTTGCTTTTCCATTTTGAAAATTTTCAGATTATGTCCCTAAAGACAATCAAAGAAATGAAATGTGAGGACTCTTGGAAATCACATATTTTGGGAACAAGCAAGAAAGGGAAAATACCAAGTTTGAAGATTTGAAACTTTTTGAGAATTTGGAAATTTTGTTTTCTTGAGCGTCAATTTTTGTTGGAGGCAAACAAGAGGGAATATTCCAAGCTTAGAGAACCCTTTTTTTTTTTCAAGTCACTTAAGAATTTGAGAAATTTTGCCTTTTAAAGATATTAGCCAGTGGGGCTTGATAATCTTGAGCAAATTTCCTTCTTATCCAAGAGAAAATATTATTAGAGGTAAATGTGCTTTCAATTAGCAAGACTTCAAGGAGGTCTTTATTCAAAGGTTGTAATGTAGGCCAAGTTCAGGTTATTGAAAGGAAAGATATAAAAGGCTCAAAACCCTTATGATATTTTCCCAAGTATGCAATACTTTAAATTCAAGTATTCGAAGATTTTTCCACATCTTCCATCATTGACTCTTGTGCTAAAATCCTTGTCATGTCCATCATCTTCTCATTGGTCTTCATTGATTCCTTTTATTTGGTCTTGATTTTTTAGATTGACAGATTCCTCTTTTTGGTCTTTCTTAGTATCCTATTTTGTGGTCAGATCACTCACTCTCAATTTTTTTTTGAAAGATTTTTTGAATTTTTATTTATTTATTTGTTTTTGTCCTAATTTTTGCCTAGATTGCCATTTCCGGTTTTCAGTCTAACAGGCTTTTTTTTTTTTTTTTTTTTTTTTCAGCTTTCACTCAATTGCAATTTTGTTTCTTTCAATTTGATAGACTTTCATCTTTCTTGGATGAATTTTCATTTCTCCTTGAGACCCTCTTATCCTTTCTAATGCACTTTAATTTTTCTTGACTTGACTGAATCCACTTTTTTGATGAAATGTATCTTACTTTTTCTTTTCCTCATCTTCCTCAATTTGATTAAATTTATTCTCTTGATGAATCTTTATTTTTGCTCATCCTTATCAACTTGAATGATCTTTCATGGAATCTCATTTCTTTTGTGTCGTTTGATAAACCATTTTTCTTTCATCTTGATGGAAATTCCTGCACTCTATTCCTTTCATATTTTTTTTTCTTGTTGAAGTCTTTTCTAGCTTGATGACAATCTCTTTTTCTCATAGTTTGATGCTTTCTCAAAACCTTATCTCTTTTTGATGGATTTTCTTCCTTCCTAACTTAATGGATTGAACTTTCACTTTTCTTTGATGAATTCTCTTTTCTAAACTTGATTATCTCATCATCTTTTCTTCTTTTGAACTTGTCTCATTGTCCTCATTGAGGACCTTAAGAAGTAGTGCTAAAACCATAAGGTCAACACTTCCTCATGTGGAGATTTAAGCATGCATACTTAATTTTCCCACCCAAGGTTTAAGTCTTTAGTGGGTTCATTGCAAAAAAGGCTAACTTTTTAGAGGCTCAAGTTGGCTAGTAATGGATAATTATTGTATTAGGTGTCAAGGAATAATGTGGGTTACCAAAGATGGCCTCCTATCCCTAGTGATGCTTACTAATGGGCACATTTGCTTAAACTCTTGTAGTAATTTTTCTTGGAATAGAAGTATAAATGCTCCTATGATATGAAAATTCTTTAGAGATTGGGATTGAGTGTATGTGGTTTGAGAATTTTGGATGAATTTCTTTGATTGCCTTTTAGGACATTTTCTTCTTATATTTTGAATGTTTAGCAAAAGTCCTTACATGTTGTGAATGAAGTTAAATCTCTCATTGGTACAAATTGATTAGTATAGCAATTAATCATCATGATTTGGAAAAAGCTATGTCGAATGGATTTCTTGTATTCTCTTGAAAAGAAGGCTTTTGAAAAGATTTTGGAGTCTTTGAAAGGAAGGTTTTGGAAAAATCTTGAAGTCTTTGAAAGGATAAAAAAGTTTTTAGAAAAACGTTACTAGGAAGGCCAATGCCCTGAGTCCCTTTTTTTTTTTTTTTTTTTTTTTGAAAATGAATTGAAACGACTTGAAGGCCCAATGCCCCTAGTCCAAAAGATTTATTATTATTTTTTTTTGGAAAGATTTTTTTCCTGAGTTTTTTTTTTTTTTTTTAATTTTTTTTTAATGTACATATGAACAACATGATGAATCAAATGCATCAAAAACAACATGGATTTTATTGAGTAAAAGACCAAACAGAAAACAAATCCTAAAAACATAATAAAACCAAAGAGCCAATCTAAAAACCTGTAAAATGAAATTCAAGCAAAGTCAGGATGGCTGGCAAATGATGGTGGAGTAATGACTTGTTTGTCAATTAGATTTTGAATGGCATGTCGTAGATTGATGCATTTGTTCGTCTGATGACTAGGATCTTGATGGTATTTGTAGAACTCATGTGACTTGTAACCTTTGAGTAATGGTTTTGGAGGAGGTCGAGGTTCAAGTGGGCCAAGATACCCTTCAATTTTGAGCTTTTCAAACAATTGGCTTATAGGCATGTGGAGTTCATTGAACTTCCTTTGAGACCTAGAATTGATAGTTGACGATGTTTGGAGACCTACAACATTGACTGCTTCTCATTGGTGGTGTGGGTTGCAGCTTTCTCAAAAATGGAGCCTTCTTCCTTCTTCAACATGTCGTTATTGATAGCATCTTCCACTTAAGTACTAGCTATGACCAAGGCTTTGAAGTTCAGAAAGTATTGGGCAAAAAGATGCTTGTGGAATATGTATTACAAATTCTTCACCACCATTTGGATTTTCAATAGGCCTCGTGATCATCTGGGCTGCCTTAGCTCTCCATTAGGTTATGAAAGCTGAGAATGACTCCTTAGGTTCTTGCTTGGTAGTCTCCAAGTCTCTTCTTGTCACATCTATAGGAAATATGCATAAACGCAGCGGAAAAATAAATAGATCTACTTCATTTAGAATTGATAACATGCATTAAGTAAGTTTCAGAATATAGAACAAGAGAGTGTACCTTGATGCGGTGAATTTCAAGACAAAGACCGAAGCACTTGGGAATACTTTTAATCTTCACTCCAATTCTACTAACGCCCAAGAAGTGTGGACTCTCAATCGGTCACAAAGGGATTAGAGAATGACTTACACTCACTTACACACCATTTCACAATGATGTTCTCTTACATAAAATTCTGTACGTTTTTCCTTTTGTATCTAACCAATTATCTAATTCGGCTGGCCTTTTGGGCCTTTCCAATTGGGCTTAAGTATGTGGCTTGGAGTGGGACCAAAAGGGACCAATAAGACATTAGCTCTAATGGGCCTTGGGTTTTTCTGTCAACTCTTGACAAGTCTAAAGTTACCATTAACTATATTTAATACCACTATATAAATATAGTTGCACTCTAGGCCTTATCTATAAATTATATCTCAAGACTTTATTATACATGCAACCCCTTCATAAAATATTCGTAGTAATTCAAAGTCATGCATATAGACTGTCACTTTGAAGATTACTACATTTTAATCCTTAAGTACCCGGTTTAATCCTTTGAAGTTATTCACCATATATTTATGAAATCCAATTTCATAAATATATATACTTTAGTAATTTCTTACGAAAGTGGTTAAGCCTAACTCTTTGAATAACTGAACCCATTAAACTTATCTCAAGGGAATATTTTACATATCCATTAAGAGAATATGAATTCCATCTTGAGAATATATGTTCCATCAACACTAAATGTGGTTGCCTAACATACTGAGGTTTTGACCGTTACTTTAGATCTCACTCCTGATATATCAAAGTAACCTACACTTCATAATCAGGTCCATTATTCTCTCAGGATTAAAAGTTCATGTAAATACAAGTCGTGGAATTTATTATTCAATTGATAGTCATTAGGAGAATAATAAATTTCACAGCGATCCAGTTCAATATATCTTAACTCTTAAACATATCAACATATCAACTAGAAGTCTCCACTTCCATGATCAAGATAAATCATCTTAGTTGATATGTTATAGTCTTTGCAGATGAAATGCCAAATTTCATCACCGACTATAAACTAAAATTCTGAGTTTACAAAAAACTTGTGACTTATATCTTCTGTGATTAAATCACATAAATCACATACTATGCATCTCATGGATTATATGATAATGTCCGTATATTCATGTTATCATTATTTTCGATAATAATAAAACAACTTTATTAATTACAATATTAAGTCATACATAATGTCGTACATAACATTATACAATAGGATTTTAGGGCACTTATCCCAGCAATCTCCCACTTGCCTTAAAGACTATTGTGCACTAATCTAACTCCCATTCCCTCCAAATGTGACTTGAAGGTCCTTTGAGGCAAGGTTTTGGTAAAGGGATCTGCTAGATTATTTGCACTTTCAATCTTTGCTACCACCACATCTCCACGATCAATAATATCTCTAATGATGTGGTACTTTCTCTCAATGTGCTTTCCTTTATTGTGATTCCTTGGATCTTTTGATTGTGCAACTGCACCACTATTGTCGCAAAACAATGTGATGGGAACTTGTTCCATTCTCATTACACCAAGGTCAGAAAGGAATTTCTTGAGCCATACAGCTTCTTTTGCTGCTTTACAAGTAGCAACATATTCTGCTTCCATGGTGGAGTCTGCAATACAAGATTGCTTGACACTCCTCCATGCTATGGCTCCACCTTCCAAGGTGAAAACACATCCTGATGTGGACTTTCTGAAATCTAGATTCGATTGAAAATCTGAATCTGTATAGCCAATGGGAATCAAATCCTCACAACGGTAAACAAGCATATAATCTCTCGTTCTCCGTCGATACTTAAGAATATGCTTTACAGCTTGCCAATGTTTTGGTCCTGGATTTGATTGATATCGGCTAACCATGCTAATTGAATAACAAATATCTAGCTTAGTACAAAGCATGGCATACATGAGACTTCCCACTGTAGAAGCATAAGGAACTTGTCTCATTATATCTACTTCCTTTTGAGTCTTAGGCCTTTGGTCATCAGACAGAGGAACTCCATGTCTGAAAGGAAGTAATCCTTTCTTGGAGTTTTGCATGCTAAACCGTTCTAGAACCTTATCTATATATTCAGCTTGTGATAAGCCTAACATCTTATTCTTGCGATCTCACCAAAGCTTGATCCCTAGAATAAAATTAGCCTCACCCAAGTCCTTCATATCAAATTGGCTTGACAACCAAACCTTTACAGATGACATTACCCCTACATCATTTCCAATGAGTAGAATATCATCTACATAAAGTACTAGGAATATTACTACTTTATCTTGATGTCTTTTGTACATACATGGTTCATCAAGATTTTGTTCAAAACCAAATGACTTGATTGCTTGATCAAATCTGATGTTCCATGACCTAGATGCTTGCTTAAGTCCATAAATAGACCTTTTCAACTTGCATACCATATGCTCTTGATTCTTATCTATGAAACCTTCCGGTTGCATCATATAGATTTCCTCTTCAAGATTGCCATTTAGAAAAGCAGTCTTGACATCTATTTGCCAAATCTCATAATCATAATGAGCAGCAATGGATCAGAGAATTCTGATAGATTTAAGCATTGCTACTGGTGAAAAGGTTTCTTCATAATCAATACCTTCTTTTTGAGTATACCCTTTCGCCACTAGCCTTGCTTTAAAGGTTTCAACCTTTCCATCTATCCCTCTCTTCCTCTTATAAATCCATTTGCAACCAACAGGTTTAATGCCATTAGGCACCTTTACAAGATCCCAAACTTGATTGGAATACATGGAATCTAATTCAGATTTCATAGCTTTAACCCAATGATGCGCATCTATATCATTCATTACTTCTTTATAAGTGTAAGGATCGGTTTTGGCCTCTTTTGAGATAGCTTCATTTGTTTCTCCCAGACCTATAAACCTTATAGGTGGCCTAACATTCCTCCCACTACGACAAGGCACCGGTGTACTAGACATCTCATGTGTAGTATCTTGTGGTGTATCCAATACAACCACATCATCCCTAGTTTCATCTATTGGTTGTTCAACTACAGGTTCATTCATTTCAGCTAAAACAACTTTATTTCTAGGATCAAAATTATTCATATAATCATCTTTCAAAAATTTGGCATGTGTGCTAACGAACTCTTTGTTATCTTTATGATTATAGAATAAATAACCCTTTGTTTCTTTTGAATACCCTAAAAACATGCATACTTCGGTTTTAGATTCCAACTTATCAGACTTCCTTTTCAACACATGTGCTGGACATCCCTAAATGTGGAGATATTTCAAACTAGGCTTACGCCCACTCCACAGTTCCTTAGGTGTGTTGGGAACAGATTTTGATGGAACTAAATTCAAAATATGCATTGCAGTTTTTAGTGCATACCCCCAAAAAGAAATTGGTAAAGTTGAGTAACTCATCATGGACCTAACCATTTCTAAAAGAGTCCTATTCCTTCTTTCTTTTGTCAGCAACCCCTAAGGCAATTTGTTTATCATCTTGCTTGGTGAATTCCTTCTTCTTCTTCTTCTTACCCTTGCCTTTCGACTTAGGTTGAGAAATAGAATCTTCACCCACATTGGCTTCAACACTAGAAGTGACAAGGATGCCTTCTGCCGCTACCAACTCATTCATTAATTTAGACAAAGAGTAAATCTTTTTGTTCATATTATAATTGAGTCTGAATTCCTTGAATGATTCCGGTAGTGACTGGAGTATCATATCCATTTGGGATTCTCCATCAATATCGGCACCTAAAACCTCCAATGTATTCAGATTGGAAATCATTGTAAGACAATGCTCCCTCATTGAACTACCTTCAGCCATTTTGGTATTATAAATTTGTCTCATGGTTTCTTGCCTTGCAGAACGGCCTTGCTCACCAAACATCTCCTTCAAACTTAGCATAATGTCCGAAGCTAGTTCTACATCCTGCTTTTGATGTTGTAGAGCATTTGAGATAGATGCTAGGATGTAGCACTTGGCCATCTCATTAGATTTTTGCCAACGATCATATCATTGTTTTTCTTCAGGAGGAGCATCTAATGAAGGAAAACTAGGACATGATTTAGTAAGCACATATTTGTGCTCTTTAGCAGTGAGAACTATATCCAAATTTCTTTTCCAGTCAACATAGTTGGATCCAGTCAGTTTGTTTTGATTAAGAATAGTAACAAGTAGGCTAAATGATGCCATGAACAAATCTGAAAATAATAAACATGAATATAATAAGTAAATTGGACATTATCTATTTAGCATATAAACATATAATATGGAATCTTAATAAAACCATAAAATAATATATGCAACAACAACCCAATCCATGTCTATAATTCCTTGGTAGCAAGTTTATTATAAACACATTAATTGATTGAGAACTATTTTCATTATTAGTGCTATCATGATAACTCTTATCAAACACTAATAATATGCCGTATTACCTTTAGCCTCTAAGTAATAATGACATAGCTCCCTTGGGAGGTTAACATTACACTTAGTCTAGTGTACACCATTATCTAGAATCATGTGTAGCCACATTTCATCTCCCTTTATGCTGTTTAAACTTGTAGTACCATGGAACAAAACACCCTTCTTTGGGATCGTGAGGCATATACACCAAGACGAAATGCTTGTCCACACTACTTTAAACGGGCAAGTTCAATCTTGTAGTACTATGAAGTAAACACCCTCCTTTGGGATCGCAAGGCATATACGCCAAGATGAGGTGCTTGTCCACACTACTTTAAACTGATAATGGAGGCCGTGAGATCCAACCCTTGTATCTCTCTCCCACTAGATGTTTTAAAAGAAAGGTTTTTAATTGTTTAATGCATATATAAACTAATTACACATAGCCTTGCAATTTATACATGTAATAAACAAGTGTCAGAATTTTTGGCAATTGGTTTTCGTGACTTGCCTAGTCGCCAGAACCAGTCGCGAGTTTTGGCGACTTGCCTAAGTCGCCAGAACCAGTCGCGATTTTTGGCGACTCACTGGCGACTTGCCCAGTCGTGAGACTCCAGTTGCGAGATTCATCCAGAAACTTTGGCGACTCACTGGCGACTTAACTCACGACTCGCTAGTCGCGAAAAAACCCAGAAATAGCCGTTTTTCTATTTTAACTGTTTTTGACGTTTCTAATGAACAAAACACATTCTTAATGATAAAAAATGATGAGATTAAGATTAAAACTTGAATTTCATTGATGTTAAAGTTTTAAAATTCAATTTTACATTGTCAAAATCAAACTTAAACAACATCATAACATCAAAATCAGTTTTAATCAAACAACAGTTTCAAAAAACTATAATATGCAGAAAAATGATTGCAGAATTTTCACAACTATGAAAATAGTTTTCTCTAATTCTAAAACTCACTAAACATATTATACAAATTCGAAAATGAAGACCGCTCTGATACCAATTGTAGGAAATATGCATAAACGCAGCGGAAAAATAAACGGATCTGTTTCATTCAGAATTGATAACATGCATTAAGTAAGTTTCAGAATATAGAACAAGAGAGTGTACCTTGATGCAGTGAATTTCAAAACAAAGATCGAAGCACTTGGGAATACTTTTAATCTTCACTCTAATTCCACTAACGCCCAAGAAGTGTGGACTTTCAATCGGTCACAAAGGGATTAGAGAGTGACTTACACTCACTTACACACCATTTCACAATGATGTTTCTCTTACATAAAATTATGTACATTTTTCCCTTTGTATCTAACCAATTATCTAATTCGGCTAGCCTTTTGGGCCTTTCCAATTGGGCTTAAGTGTGTGGTTTAGAGTGGGACCAAAAGGGACCAATAAGACACTAGCTCCAATGGGCCTTGGGCTTTTCTGTCAACTCTTGACAAGTCCAAAGTTACCATTAACTATATTTAATACCACTATGTAAATATAGTTGCACTTTAGGCCTTATCTATAAATTATATCCCAAGACTTTATTATACATGCAACCCCTTCATAAAATATTCGTAGTAATTCAAAGTAATGAATATAGACTGTCACTTTGAAGATTACTACATCTTAATCCTTGAGTACCCGGTTTAATCATTTTAAGTTATTCACCATATATTTATGAAATCCAATTTCATAAATATATATACTTTAGTAATTTCTTACCAAAGTGGTTAGGCCTAACTTTTTGAATAACTAAACCCATTAAACTTATCTCAAGGGAATATTTTACATCTCCATTAAGAGACTATGAATTCCATCTTGAGAATATATGTTCCATCAACACTAAATGTGGTTGCCCAACATATTGAGGTTTTGACCGTTACTTTAGATCTCACTCCTGATATATCAAAGCAACCTACACTTCATGATCAGGTCCATTATTCTCTCAGGATTAAGAGTTCATGTAAATACAAGTCGTGAAATTTATTATTCAATTGACAGTCATTAGGAGAATAATAAATCTCACAGCGATCTAGTTCAATATATCTTAACTCTTAAAACATATCAACATATCAACTAGAAGTCTCCACTTCCATGATCAAGACAAATCATCTTAGCTGATATGTTATAGTCTTTGCAGATGAAATGCCCAATTTCATCACCGACTACAAACTAAAATTCTGAGTTTACAAAGAACTTGTGACTTATATCTTCTGTGACTAAATCACATAAATCACATACTATGCATCTCATGGACTATATGATAATGTCCGTATATTTATGTTATCATTATTTTCAATAATAATAAAACAACTATATTAATTACAATATTAAGTCATACATCATGTCATACATAATCTCATACATAATATCATACATAACATCATACAATAAGATTCTAGGGCACTAATCCCAACAACATCTACCTCTATGTTGTACTTATATTGATTGTGGAACTCCCTACATATATCCTCCCAATTTCAAGTTCTAGTATCTTCCATCTTGGTCATCTTCTCATTAATCCTCTTTTCTTATTCTGTCATGGGGGGAGTTTAGTTAGTCGTCTCCCCTTCTTGGTCATTCTTCATATACTGGAATTGTTGGACCATGAGGTTCATGCCTTTCTCAGCTGGATCTGATTAGCTACCATTGTTTTCAGTAGCTCTTGAGTGCTCATTTGTTCTTCGATGTTCTGATGCTCATTCCCTTTTGCCATGGAGATAGAATTTCTGATCTTCTATGACTTGGACTATCTTGAGGGTTAAACGCTGGATTGTTGTGCTGGAACTGTGGAGTATCTTCCATGTGAAATGGTTGTAGTACTGTAATGGACCTTGAATTAGAATTTGCTTCACTATCCCTTTTTGGTTCTTTTTCAAGTCTTCCCTCTGATCTTGACCAGATTCTTTGCAAAAATGCATGTCATATTTGTCCAAAAAACAAAATCATCTTCACACAACATTCATATAATTATGATGGGCCCAAGTATTAAACTTGGGCTTGCCATTGTTCAAACAATAGTCAACCACACACAATATGCAATGCAATTTTAACAAGGATTGGCCTAAGGACAGGTTCTAAGTCATTACATTGTAGGGTGAGTATGTTGTTTTATTGTTTCCCACATGTAGGACATTCCACCTCCCAACTTGTAATGTAATGAATGTGCATTGGTCCAAACGGCATGGTTTATCTTTTTTCAGTTAACAAGAAATGATTCAATGACTTTGGGCTATAAGTTGGTGAATTCACCGCTAGGTGCTCGAATCTAATGAAGACCGGTGATCTATGGTTACTATCTCTAGATTTTGAGATGGGTTCATGCATAATTGTTGTTTCATGGTATACAAAATGACAGTTAGGGAAAGATATAAACAATCGGCATGGCATTTCAAACAACATTCCATACAATGTCATACAAACAATATTACACAAACATAAGCAATATCATACAAGCAAAAAATATCATACAAACACAAGGGTTTTTAATTGGTCATTTAAAGTCTAATATAAAGCTTAGCCCTCGACATCCCCGGTGAAGTCGCCACTGTGAGAGACAGGAAAACGGGTTCTTAGAAAAGGGGTTTAGGCATTGGCACCTTTCCTTTTTAGGATCATATGGAGTCGCCACTTATTTTATAAGTAAAATAAGAAAACTATACAAATTACAACATGTCTAGAATAATACACATTCTTATTAATTGGAAATAATTACACGTTGATAGAAAGAACTTTACATGGCTTTGTTTCCTAGTTACAATCTACCAGAAAATAAATAAGACGCTCTTCTACGAACCTAAAATTCTCAAATTCGGGGGCTAGGTTATAGGATGGGAGGTGTTACGCACCCATCCTATCCAAACAAGGTCTGTTCCTCTAGACTTTTTGATGACCTTTTAAATACCCATAAAAAATGACATGTAAATTATTGTGTCAATATTCCTAGATCTAAAGTTGGTTAATGTGCAAAAATACTAGATCTGTTGTATTTATGCAAGGAGAAATCACATTTGAATTTTTATTTATGAAAAGAAAGATTTTCCAAGGGAAAATTCAAATATATTAATAGGCAAAATGATTTTTTTGATAAAAAATTCAGATCTAATTTTTCGAAAAATGACAAGGAATAGATTTCTAAAAGTTCTCAAATCTGATTTCTTAATTAAATAACAGGATGAATCACCAAAAGGAAAATCCAAATCTAATTGTTTAATTAAGAAACAAAATGGTTTTTTTTTTATTATTTTTTTTTATAATATAGAAATTGCAGATTTGATTTTTCCAAATAAAAAAGAATGAATTTTTAAAAATAAAATTCAGATCTAATTTTTGGTTTTGGAAAAAAAATGAAGTTTTGAAAAATAATTTCAAATCTGATTTTTGGATTTAGAAAACAATAGAGATTTGAGAAATAATTTCTGATCTGATTTTTGGTTTTAGAAAACAATGGAGTTTTGAAAAATAATTTCAGATATGATTTTTGGATTTAGAAAACAATGGAGTTTTGAAAAATAATTTTAGATCTGATTTTTGGTTTAAGAAAACAATGGAGACTCGAAAAAATAAATTTAGATTTGATTTTTGGTTTAAGTAAACAATGGAGATTTGAAAAATAAATTCAGATCGGATTTTTGGTTTTGGAAAACAATGGAAACTTTAAAAATATGGGAAAATGGGCTTTTGCCCTTATTTTTTAAAGTATTTAACAAAATGTCTTTTTTTAAAAACTATTAAGCACCATGTCCCTGTTTTGAAAATAGATTTAAAAAAAAAAACGAGTTCAAGGTGAAACTCGACTTTAGCAATGTCGAGTTTTATGCATATTTTGCCACTTAATCTTTTTTGAAAATTTAAGTGAAACTCGACATTGCTAATGTCGAGTTTCACTTGAAAATATACATATAACTCGATTTTGCGGATATTGAGTTTTATACAAAACTCAATTTTGTTAAAATTGAGTTTAAAAAACAGGGGCATTATGCTAAATAGTTTCAACATAGGGGCATTGTGCTAGATATTTTAAAACAATAAGGGCAAAAGCCCATTTTCCCCTTGAAAAATAAATTCTAATATGATTTTTGGTTTTAGAGAATAATGGAATATGAAAAATAATTTCAGATCTAATTTTTGGTTTTGGAAAACAATGGAGATTTGAAAAATAAATTTAGATCTAATTTTTGGTTTTAGAAAACAATGGAGTTTTGAAAAATAATTTTAGATCTTACTTTTGGTTTTAGAAAACAATGGAGATTTGAAAAATAATTCAAATATGATTTTTGGTTTAAGAAAACAATGGAGATTTGAAAAATAAATTCAGATATGATTTGTGGTTCTTGATAAATAAACAGATCTAATATTCAATGATATGAATTACATTATTACATGGACAAAACACTTATACATAAACAGACATTCATCATATAACCATGAGAAAGAAGAATCAAAACAAATAAAAGAAAGAACATGTTTGAAAAGGCATGGGGAATTGAATTAATTATTGGAGATGTAAATAAGAAGATGGAAACTTACCTGCATCAATGCATCAATGAATACTGCAATTGCATTAATGCATCAATGAATACTGCAAGGGAATGGGGAAATCACTTTAGAGTTACAAAGAGGGTGAGTCTCTCTATGTCCTAAAGAGATTGTACTTAACAGAAAAGAAAGTCATAAAGTTGAACTTCTAGAATAAGCTAAGGTTGCTTAGAAAATCAGTAGGCTTGAGTTAGATAAAGTTTTATCCCTAAAAAAATCGAATTTGATGTGTTTAGACCTGATATAATCGTTTCTAAGCCGAATTTGGAACCCTTGCCAATCGGCACTTTGGAAATGCCGATTAGCACTATGCAAGTGCCGATTAGCACTCTTGAAGTGCTGATTGGCACCCTTTAGTGCTCGACCTAGTTTTCTCTTTTGGTTCATTTTGGACTATTTTTTAGGGATTTTCTAAGTTCGGAATTGCACTTGGACTATTTTCAACTTGTATTCCAAAATAAATCCCTTTTAATTTGATAATCAGGTCCTTAAAATAACAAATCTAAAAGATAATTATTCTAAGAAAACTTAATTATCAACAACTCCCATGTCATCTGATTATCCATTTTATTCTTGTACAACCAAGCTTATTTCTGATCAAATCAAACAACCAATCACATAAATCGCATAATTAATTTTAATTGTTTGAACAATCAGAATTAATTTTAATTAGTCACATATGACTAACTTCACCCACATAAGATGCAAGCAGACCGTGAAACTTGATCTAGTGATATTTTTCAATTTGACAATCCAATTTGGAAATCGGGTATATCATCGCGATTGTTAGAGATATAAGATCATTTTTATGATGTGTGATGAATGATTTAATGCATGAAATGCAATTATGATTTTTGGGTATCCAGAGTGATTATTATAGTCATTTTCCAAGATTAAATTATGGGTGCAAAATTGAGTGTCTAGAGTGTTATCCAAAAAGCTTGAAATTAAATAGGGAGTGAATGTTCAATAAGTGTATAAAACACTATGAATGTTTAAACCCCCAAAATACAAAATACCAATTCAAGCTTAATATCAAACAATGTATGTGCGGAAAATGAATATAAGCTTATACCAGAATTGATAAACAATCTAAACCAAATAAAATCACATCCACAGTAGAAATTAAATGGCAAAGATTAACGGAAGAGAGATGTAAACACAAGGACAACACAACGATGTGTTATCGAAGAGGAAACTGAAGCCCTCAGCGTAAAACCTCTCTGCCACCCTCCAAGCAATCAATAATCCACTAAAGAATGAAGTTGGGATACATGAAGAGCAGAAGACCCTCCGAGCCTAATCTACCCAATGTACCTAAGCCCGCTAAGCTTCTTGCTCCAACGAGGTTGAATCGAACCTTTGTCTTCTTTAGCTTATCGGATTCCGCTATAGCCCATAGCAACAACCAATAACCATTGGTCCCTTCTTAACTGCTTCCCAAAGCACCAAATAGCCTTCTCACAGATGTGGATAGGGTGAGAAAAGGATTTGGGTAAGAACCTCTCAAGGAGGATGAGAGTAGAGGAATTTGAGGAGTCTCTATGTAAAGATTGTGGATGAATTAATCTTGTTTTTCTCTAGAGTTTCTCTCTCAAAATTCTCTTTAGAAGCTCTCTACATTTTGTGGATATAAGGGGTATTTATACTGGGGTGAGAATGGAATGCGAAGAGTCAGGTTTTTCAAAATAGGGCTGGTTGGTGGCTTGGCCTCGCGACTTGACTGAGTCGTGAGTTCAAGCCACAAGTTAACAGAACGGCCAGGCTGGACTTTTTGTCCTGTAGTACTCTAGCTGGCGTGACTGTTTATCTTCTTTGCACTTTTCACTCGTGTGCTACAGTTGGCTGCTAGCCAGTAGCGAGTCACCTGCGAGTCCCAGCTGTGAGTCTCTGCATCCTTGCACAATCTCGAGCATTTCTTCACACTCTCTCACTCACTACCCTTACATAATTCCCACCTAAATACAGGGTTACTAATTGCTAAATTACAAGTAAATTTGGCACGGAATAAAGCCAATAGAATGGTTGATTAAATTCAACCTTACAGGGAGAAACCCTTATACGTCTAGTATGTACCACCAAAAATTCGGCTCAAAATAATTTTTCTAAAATATATAAAAATCACGCAGTGTAGCTTACAGATTTAGAGTCCCAAAAGAAAATTACTATAATTTTAATTCAGTGCCAAAAGCTTTGGGACTTGATTAATCTTAAAGTTACATGAGTTAGCACATATTAACAACTAGGAATGCAACCCATAGCCTCATATAACAATCATCACAACACAAGCGAGGAATTCCATCCTGTAACTTATATAGGCAATTTACCAAACACTTGGCATGTGACAAGAAAATGCCCACATTCACATATGTCAAAGTCACTCAAATGCAAAGGAAACACACTTTAAAATAAGTTCACATCAACATATGCAACAACAAGACCCATATGGTTGCTCTGGCAAACCAACTCTCAAATACTTATTAGAAAACTAAACAACCAAAACCTTTTTTCAAAGCGAAAACTCTCAAATGACATGAAATTTTCAGATTTTAACAAAACCGTTGCTACCCAAATCATCTTAACCCTCTAATTTTCAGATTTTTACCTTGGGTTTAATCCACTTCAAAATCTCATGGAGTTTTAGCAACTAGGAAAACCAATGGAGACATAATCCCCCCAACAAGAAGGTCTCGACAATGGAGCTTGTAGGTTTTGTCATCATTAAGGAAGAACTAAGAAGAATAGTGAATATAAGAAGAGAGGGGGAAGGAGAGAGGGAGACGCAGCTGAAAAAAATAGGGGGGTGGCTTACCGTATGGTGATGTATGGGTTATTATAGATCACTCATCAAAAAAATATCTAGGGAAGATATTTACCATTTCACCCTTAAATTTCTTCTCTTCCTTAATCCTCACCTATCCCATTACCACAAATCACTTGAATGCCATCACATGCTTTTAATATTAAAAAGACATCTACAATAAATAATTAACAACCTTATTGAAAAACATAAAATTCACTTGAGATATTATTCATATTGTAAAATTGCTTAAAAAGGTTTGGGGTGTTACAGTTTTACCATCATTGGGGAACGGGGGCCCAAGTTGTAATGGGTACAAAATGCGGTATCTACACCACCATGAAGGCCTGGTGCTTTTAGAAGATCCAATCCTCCTTCAGGTCCACATAATCCCCTCAATAAGCAACATGGCACTAAGCTAGGCCAAACCGGCAGATCAGGAAATCCAAGGGTAGCTACCTCCTTGATACCAATTTCGTAAGGGGCAACCCAAAACTTAACCGATATAATAAATGGAAATAGGCTGGATGAATATATTTTGTATTTTCTGGTTTTATGGGATAAGAAAAACACTCAATAATTTAAAGGATAGATAAGCTCACCATCTAAGTAATCTAAATGGATATAGATAGCACTACCTAATGGAATTTAGCTAAGGAAACAGAACTATTTTGGCTAACTACTGTATGGGATACAAATTAACACCACCCAAGAAATACAAAAATAGAGACTTCCACCCAAAAGAATCCACCCAAGGGATAAGAGTTGATTTAGAAGAATCCATCTTTTGAACAACACAATGTTTTTAATTATGCAAATATACTCTGATTTTTATTAGATTCAACCAAAGGCTTAAATAGAGCTTGGAACAGCCCCCTAAGCATAGGAAAATGAAAATAAAAATAAATACATTCACTTAATATGACCAAACTTAGATATGACTCTTAGGAACTAAGAAACACAATAAATTACTTGTCTGCCTGGGAGAAATAAAACATAAAGTCTGATTCGACCTAAGAGATACTAAATAGAGACAATTTGACTTAATTAATAATAAAAAATGTTTTAAAATAATGGGCTATTATTCTAATCTTCAAGGAAAGCTTTTGGGCTTGGACTGACATCAGGTTGGGCTTGCTAGATCTTGGGACACTTCGGTCCCATACTCCCTTGCTTGAAAAGGACTTGCCCCTATGTCCACTTGGTCTTCTTGATCTTCATAGTATGGATAAAGATCAGAACCATTGAAGGTTGCTGAAACACTATAATCTTCAGGCAGATCAATCTTGTAAGCATTCTCACCAATCTACTGCAGCACCTTAAAAGGTCCATCAGCTTTAGGTTTCAACTTAGAAGATCTTTTGGAGGGAAATATTTCCTTCCTTAGATGAATCCAAACCAAGTCACCTTCCTTGAAAAATGCTAGTTTTCGATGCTTATTTGCTTGGTTGCAATATTTCTCATTTTGGTTCCCAATCTTATTTTGGATCCGTTCATGCAATTTCTTTATTTCCTTCACCCTTTCTTCAACATCACCACTGAAATTCTTAGTAACAGAAAGTGGTGTCAATTCAAGTGGTCCAGTAGGATTAAGGCCATAAACTACTTCAGAAGGACTATGACTAGTAGTTTGGCTAGTGGATCGATTATAAGTAAACTCGACTTAGTCCAAAAGAAGATCCCATTGTCTAATGTTCTTCCCTATAAAACTTCTTAAAAGAATTCCCAAACTTTGATTCAAAACTTTAGTTTGTTCATCTGTTTGTGGATGGTAAGAAGAGCTGAATTGTAGTGCAGTCCTAAGCTTCCTCCAAAAAGTAAGCCAAAAATGACTTACAAACTTCAAATCACGATCAAAAGTGATAGTTTTTGGAACACCATAAAGCTTGACTATTTCTCTGAAATACAAATCAACAATAGAAAATGTATCTGTAGTTTTGTTACAAGGAACAAAATGAGCCATCTTTGAAAATTGATCAACCACCACCACGATAGAATCCTTGTTTCTTTGAGTTTTAGGCAAAACCAAAGCAATGTCTAAGCTGACATCTTCCAATGGAGCCTAGGGAACTGGTAATGGTGTGTACAACTCGGTGTTCTGACTTTGACTCTTAGTAATTTAGAAGGTTCTGTAGCTTCTCACAAGAGACATAACATCATGAGTCAACTTGGGCCAACATAAATTTTCTTGTACAAGAGCCAGAGTTTTGTCTCTTCCAAAGTGTCCAGCAAGACCCCCTCCTTGAGCTTCTTAAATAATTGCTCTTCGTAAAGAACATTGAGGAATACATAGTATGTTGTTTTTTAATAGAAAACCTTATTGCTTCAAGAGGTGATTAACAGAACCCTTGGAAAAATCTTTCCACACATTACCAAAGTCTGAATCATCATAATGCAGCTCCTTGAGAACTTCAAAACCTAATAGCTGTAGCTGTAGACACTGAATTTTGTACCCCTTACGACTCAGACCCCCGTTTCCCAATGATTCTAAAATTCTAAGGCCTAAGATTGGTTTAGGGCCTAATCAGATGTTAAATTGACTTGAGAAATGTTAAAATGAAAAATATAACTTTTAATGAGCAAATATATCTATTTATGGAATATTAAGGCCAAGGAAGCCCTCGCCTTGCACACGCAAGAATTAGCCTGCGCATTTAGCTATAATGTATGCGCACACAAGCCCGATCCTGTGCGCGTATATAGGGTTCCAAAAACTATGAAAGAAAAGTTTTCTGCATTAAAGGCTAAGGTTTGTAATGAATCCCATATCATCTGGAAGCCGTTCCAAACCCCCATTTTCACAATATAAATAATCATACATGGTACCTTTTCAAAACATATAGAATCCTAAGGAAAAACACTAAAATTCACTAGAAATGGTAAATCAAAGTGGGAGTTCTTTACAAGACATCCTAAAGTCAATTTCCTTTTGATTGTAGCCTTTTCTAGCCTTGATCTTTGAGTTTAAGATTACTAATTACCTTTTTTTATTGATTGTGACTAGATTTGATTAAGGGGAATGGTAAAAAATAAAGCTTGAAGAGCTTTTGTTATGAGGTATTGAGTTCTAAACTCTTTTTTCTCTTTTTTGCTTAATCTTGTTGTTATTCTTGTTTCTATGCTTGTTTTTTTTTTTTTTTTTTTTTTTTTTTTTTTTTTTTTTTTTTTTTTTATGTTTTAAATGATTGTATATGTGGACACCACAATTTCTAACCCTTCCGACTTAAGCCTCCGTTCCCCAATGATGCTGAATTTTAAGACCCAAGGTTGGTTTAGGGCCCAATCAGATGTTAAATTGACTTAAGAAATGTTAAAATGAAAAATATAACTTTTAATGAGCAAATAAATCTATTTTTGAAAAAATAAGGCCAAGAAAACCCTCTATATGTGCACATAAGAATCAGCTTGCGCACGCAGCTTTCTGCATGCGTACGTAGGCTCGATCTTGCGCATGCATAGTGAATTCCAAAAACTAAATAAGGCAAGTTTTCTACATTAATTTTGAGGTTTGGAAAAAATTCCACATCGTATAGGAGTCATTCCAAACCTCTATTTTCACACTATAAGTAGCCTTAAGTGGTATATTTTCAAAACAGACATACAAATCCCATGGGAAAACATTAAGATCCACTAGAAATAGTGAATGGAAGAGGGAGTTTTTCACAAAACATCCTCAGTCAATTTTCTTTTGATTAGGGCCTTTTCCAGCCTTGATCTTCGAGTTTAAGATTACTAATTACTCTTTTTGTTAATTATGAATAGATTCGACTAAAGGGAACGGTCAAAAATTGAACTTGAAGGCTTTTGTTTGAGATATTAGTTTCAAACTTGTCTTTTCCTTTTCCTTTCTTCTTTCTGTCTTAGTTTTTGTTGTTTTATGTTTTAATATGTTTATATCGTCTAGATTTATGTTTTTATATGTCTAGAAAGGCTAGGATGTTAGATTTAGTGTTTTAAGTCTTTGTTGTGTTTCTAGGGTTTCTGGGCAGAAACCCACGTGCGCATAATCTTGCCTGCGCACATAGGGTTGTTCATGCATGTGCATGAACTTGCCCAAAAACCCTAATTTTTCTTTATCTATTTTTGCTTTTGTTTTCACATGCAATACTTCTATTTTAGATCCTTTTTCATATATTCATACTTTTGGGCTTCTGTTTTACATGTTTAATTGCTTGTTTGCTTTCACATGTTAGAATTAGGATTTTATTGTTTTAATGCCATGAACATGCATTCACATGCTCATGCATAATGCCATAGGTGATGAGTTGCTGCAAGGTAAGTGAGGTAAGTCATGCATTCATATATACAAGCATGTGTTTGTTTTATAAGCTTTACCCTCCTTTGATGAATATGTGTATGCAATGCCTTTAATGATGAAATGATGAGCTTGCTGCCTTGATTTAATGATACATGATGCTGCCTTCTTTGAGATGATGTGAGATGCCATGCTAGATGAATGTTAGGGTTTATGATGTGATATGCTTGATTAGATGAATGTTAGGCTTTGGTTGATTGCCATGATAGATGTATAGTTAGGGATGATTGATGTCATGTTGATTGTTAGATGTATGTTAGTGTGTGTGTGAGTTAGATACAAGTATTGAGTGTTCCTTTAATAAGGTTAAGACATAAGACACAATGATGGGAAGCCAACCTTAGGGTTAGGCAGTTTTGGGTGCCTTACACCTTCCTAAGACCATACCTTAACTCAGAACTTATATTTGTGGTAGTAAGATCAAAAGGTCCTTCATTGAAAGGACACTATATATATGGTTCCTAGGCCATTGTAAAAACTAGGTGGCGACTCCCCCCTTTGTGTCCACAGTATTGCTTAATTTTTAGAAAATCTTTATGTTTCTAAGCATGTTATGTTGTTAGCCTCTTTATTTTAAGTGTTGCTTTAATTTTTTTGTGCTTGTTGTGTTTTTAGGCTAGGGTTCTTGAGCAAGCTTGCACATACATGCATCCTGCATGCGTGTGCATGTCAAAGTATGCACACACATGCAGCTAGCCTGTGCATGCAGTCCTCTGCATTTACGTTCATACCGTTGCCCAGAAGCCTTAATTCAGATTTCAACTTCATTTTATTTGCTTTTTCACATGTTATACCTCTGCTTTGAATTTTTTTTTTTAATATATATATATATATATAGATATAAGTCTTTGCTCTATGTTTGTTGTTTGTTTGTTTTTCACATGATTCATTTGATGCCATAAACATGCATTCACATGTTCATGCATTTATACCATAGATACTGAGATGTAGCAAGGTAAGTAAGGTAAGTCATGCATTCACATGAACACACATGGTGTATGTTAAATGATAGAGATGAACATGCTTGTTAGGATGAGTTTTTCTTAAAGTATAGATGCAATCACATGTTTGCTTAGATCTTTCTATGCTTGTGTTTCTGCTTTGATTTAATGTTTATATGCCTATGCCTTGGATATGCTATATGAATCCTAGGCTGTTGTGATATGCCATGATAGATGAATGGTTAGGTTTTTGGGATGATTGATGCAATGTTGTATGCTTAGATGTATGCTAGTGTGTGTGTGAGTATAGATATAATATTGTATATGCCTTTAATAGGGTTAAGACATAAGACACAATGAGAGGAAGCCAACCTTTGGGTTAGGCAGTTTTGGGTGCCTTACACCTTCCCAAAACCATATCTAAACTCTGAACCAATATGATAGTAAGATCAATAAGGCCCTTCCTCGAGAGGACGCTATATATATGGTTCCTAGGCCATTGCAAAAACTAGGTGGCGACTTCCCATTATGTCCACAGTGGTGACCTCGCAGGTCATACCTAGTTGGCAGCACACCCTTTCTGCCAAGTAAATCACCCTCAATTTGGCACCCTCAAGACTTGGGTGGTCCTAGAAGTAATAATAGTAGCCATTTCCAAGTTTGGGTTCGCGACAGGATCAACACCATTATGTCCACTGTGGTGACCTCACAGGTCATACCCAGCTGGCAGCACACCCTCTCTACCAAGTAAATCACCCTCAATTTGGCACCCTTAAGAGTTGGGTGATCCTAGAAGTAATAATAGTAGCTGTTTCCAAGTTTGGGTTCGCGACAGGATCAACACTGGCCCAAGGATTCCATACAATCTATGACAACACATAAGGTTAGAAAGAAAATCCTAAGAAGCATGCAAGGAAAAAAATGGGAAGCAATATATTCCTAGCTTACATCATCAAGAGAAAGCCTATCGAGATGGGCCCGAATCGAGGTGATGCTCTTTAAATCCACCGCAACCCCCAGAGCAATAAGACTGTACTCCAAGGCCCAACACTAAAAAGATATAACAGTTTGCAAAATCACAGTTTGTAAGAGGTTACGGTACAATTTACAAGAGAACATGACAGTTTACAAGATACAGATATGATAGTTTGCAAGATACAGATATGATGGTTTGCAAGATAATAGTTTGTAAGATGACAGTTTACAAGGGGTTATGACATAGTTTAAAAGGTACAGATATGGCAGTTTAGAAGATTATAGTTTGCAAGGTGTGGATATGAATGCAGTCAGTAAGAATATGATACATAGCCTTAACATAAATGGCATGCGGATATATGTAATCACAAGGGTTGAGAATGCATGAGCTATAAGAGAAAAGGGAAGGAAATTAACCTTAAAGAGCTTCCAAGGCCCCACTAGCTGCTGTAGAGTCCCCTGGTTGAGCGTGTCCAAGGAAGAATAGAAGTAGGCCAAGCACATTTGCCCCCAATTGGTGTTTCGAGCCCTCTCAAAGTCCCAGAAAAGGGCCAACCACATTAAGGACACCATCTATCCCCCATTGGCAAAGAAGTATGCCCTTAGTAGGTACAACACTTTGGCCATCCTGGCACACTCCTCGACTGTCACCTGTGGACGGCTCATTGAATCCACCTCAAGGTTGGTGTAGCAGATTGTCTCTGTGGCATACCTCTTTCTGAGTAGCTTTAGACCCAGCTAAGTGCCCGACTTGCCCTTCAAACTTATCAAGGCCCCATTAAACCGCAGGCCAGTCATTCGGTGGAAGAACACGCCTAAGCACGCAAGCCCAAGCTTGAGTTCATAGGAACATATACAGAAAAGGTTGTTCTTTGACATTTTCAATTTTTCTCAACCACAACTCATCCTAAACATGTTCCTATCCCTCATAAAGTGTTAGGTTTTTGTCTAAACCCATCCCATGGTAAAACCCAAGCATTTACAAGCCTAAAAATGGATCAAAATGGAAGATCAAAGGAAAAACTTGAAAATGGAAAAAGTGAAAAAAACTCACCGATCTAGCCCTTGAACCTTTAGAAAGACGATTATGTGATCTGTAGGTCAAGGAAGGAGCCTCAGTTAGCCTTACCACACCATTCCAGTGAATGAAATGCATCAATAGAGAAGATGTAGGAACTCTTCTTGGACTTGGGTGCCATTGAAGGAAATAAGAGAGTTTTTAAAGAGAAGTTGAGATTGAAGAGGGGTTGAGAGTTAGTTGGTGAGGGAGATAGTGAGAGGCAGAGGGTTTTTGTAAAGGGAGTTAAAGAGAATATAAAGAGATGGGGGAGATGAAGAGAATGAAAAAAAGAAACGGTTGGTAATTGTTGGAGAAAAAGATGAAGAGGCAGGAGCATACATGATGGCTAAACTACATGTAGTTCAAAAAACATCCAAAAATGACAGAAATTCCCTCGATAGGCGAAGAACATAAAGACCATCAAAAACATCCCTAACGGGTCAAAAGAATAAAAAAAATCCCTCAGTGGATCAAAATATCATTGTGAAAACTCCTTCATGAGTCAAGATCATCAACCAAATTCCCAAGCAAATTTAGTTATCATAGAAGGACTCCCCCATGGGTCCAAGACACAGAAGCAGCCCTCTCGAAAGCTGTGAAATGAAATTTCCCCAATGGAGTTGATAAATGGAATCAACATCAATCGCTAATGAGTCATAAGAAAAAAGAAGATAGTTTTTCCCCAGTGAAGGAAAGTTTTCCCTAGTTAGCAACACATCATCAAGAAATCCCAGAAAGCGACCCCTCCCTAGTGGACTGCACACCATCAAGACTTCATGGTAGGTCAGAATCATCACCAATACATTTCTCAGTAGATTATACTTCCCAGTGAGTTCTTCAGCATCCTTAGTGGATCTTTCATCCAAGAATAGTTAAGCAACACAGAATTTGTGCACATATCCTATGGGGGTTGAATATACAGACACAAAACATCCTCAAGTCAATTTTCTTTTAATTGGGGACATTTCTGGCATTGATCTTTGAGTTTAAGATTACTAATCAATTTTTTATTGATTGTAAATAGATTTGACTGAGGGGAACAATCAAAAATCAAGTTTGAAGAGCTTTTGTTTTAAGGTATTGAGTTCTAAACTCTTTTCTCTCTTTTTTGATTAATCTTGTTGTTAATCTTGTTGCTATGTTTTTTTTTTTTTTTTTTTTTTTTTTTTTTTTTTTTAATGTTTTAAATGTTTGTATAGCTTAGTTTTTGGATAATCTTTATGTTTCTAAGCATGTTAGGTTGTTAGTCTCTTTATTTTAAGTGTTGCTCTATTTTTTTGTGCTTGTTGCGTTTCTGGGCTAACGGTCCTGAGCAAACCTGGGCATGCATGCATTCTACATGACCGCAAAAGTCAAAGTATGCATACGCATGCAAGCCTCTGCATAGGCATGTATACCATTGCCCAGAAACCTTCATTTAGATTTCAGCTTCATTTTCTTTGTTTTTTCACATGTTATACCTTTGTTTCGATTCCTTTTTATTTTTTTTATTTTTTTATATAGATATAAGCCTCTGCTCTATCTTTGTTGTTGTTGTTGTTGATGTTGTTGTTGTTCTTTTTTTTTTTTTTTTTTTGTTTTTGGTTTTTCACATGACTAAATTAGGATTTATCTTTGGTTGCTTTGTTTTGATGCCATGAACACGCATTCACATGTTCATGCATTTATGCTATAGGTGTTGAGATGTAGCAAGGTAAGTCATGCATGCACATGAACACGCATGATGTATGTTTAATGATAGATATCAACATGCTTGTTAGGATGAGTTTTTCTTAAGGTATAGATGCAATGACATGTTTGCTTGGATTTAATGTTTATACGCCTATGCCTTGGATATGCTAGATGAATACTAGGTTGTTTTGATATGCCATGATAGATGAATGGTTAGATTTTTGGGATGATTGGTACCATGTTGTATGCTTAGATGTCTGCTAGTGTGTGTATGAGTATAGATACAATATTGAATATGCCTTTAATAGGGTCAAGACAAAAGATACAATGAGAGGAAGCCAACCTTAGGGTTAGGCGGTTTTGGGTTCCTTACACCTTCCCAAAATTGTACCTAAATTCTGAACCCATATCTCTTGTCGTAAGATCAAAAAGGTCCTTCCTCGAGAGGACGCTATATATATGGTTCCTAGGCCATTGCAAAAACTAGGTGGCGACTCCCTATTGTGTTCACAGCACCTCTATAGTGTTTAGCAAGGAATGTCTTCTACTTATAGTATCTGTCGCTTGATTCAACTTTCTAGACTTATGTTTGGTAGAAACAGAATAGGATTGAAGAAATTCAACCCATCTAGCATGTCGACTATTTAGTTTCTGCTGACTATTCAAATACTTCAAAGTTTTATGATCAGAATGACGGAGAAACGCATTTGGAAGGAGATAATGACTCCAATGATTCAAGCATGATTAATGGCATATAATTATTTATCATAAGTAGAATAATTTTTCTTACATTCATTCAGTTTCTCACTAAAGAAAGCAATAGGATTACCCTCTTGGTTGAGCACAACGCCAATTCCCATACCAGAAGCATCATAATCCACTTCGAACAATTTTTTGAAATCTGGAAGTACCAGAATCAAAGCTTCTGTCTCCTTCTTCTTGAGCAGCTCAAAACTCTTTTGTGCCTTTTCATTTCACTAAAAATTCCCCTCCTTCAAACATTTAGTAATAGGGGCAATATGATTGCTGAAATTTTTGATAAAACGCCGTTAAAAGGATGCTAGCCCATGGAAACTTCTAACATCACGGAGAGACTTTGGCACGAGCCAATTGAGTGTAGCCTCAATTTTGCTTGGATCCATCTTGATTCCATCACCTGAAGCAACATAGCCTAAGAACAGAAGGATGTCAACTAGGAAATGACACTTCTTTACATTTGCATAAAGCTTTTGCTCTCAAAGAGCTCGAAACACCTCATAAAGATGCTTCATATGCTCCTGCTGAGACTTGCTGCACAATAAGATGTTATCAACATACACAACAACAAAGTGACCGATGAATGGCTTAAAGATATGATTCATTAAATGCATAAAAGTACTAGGAGCATTAGAGAGTCCGAAGGGCATTGCCATCCACTCATACAACCCTTCTCTAGTTTTGAAAGCTTTTTTCCATTCATCACTTGGCCTCATTCAAATTTGATGATAAACACTGCGCAAATCAATCTTTGAGAAAACCATAGCTCCATAAAGCTAGTCAAGAGGATTATCTAACCGTAGAAAAGGAAAGCGATATCGAATGGTTATCTTGTTCATTGCTCTACTGTTAATATACATATGCCATGAGCCATCCTTTTGGGAACAAGGAGGGTGGGAACAGTACAAGGACTCATACTCTCTCTTACAAGGCCTTTTACTATCAACTTTATAACCTATCGCTGCAACTTTTCATGCTCTTTTAGATTCATTCTATAAGCTGGTTTATTAGGCAAAACAGAACTAGGCACAAGATCAATGCAATGTTTCATATCTCTCATAGGTGGAATAACGAAAGGAATTTCATCAGGAATGACATCACAAAATTATTTAAGAAAGGGTATCAACAGAGGAGGAATATCTGTTGGATTCTTCTCTTCTCTAACCATAATAGCAAATCCCTTACCATATTCTCTCAATGCTCTCTCCACCTCAGTTTTGGTCAATAAATTGCTTCCCTCCCCAAGTAAAGGTTTGGGAACACGGATCATTCTTTATTGAGCCAAAGTTATTTTAACCCCATCTAGTTCAAAATAATAAGTATTTTGAAACCATCATGACTAGTCTTCCTATTATATTGCCACGGTCTCCCAAATAATAAATGGCATGCATCCATGGGTACAACATCACACATTACTACATTATTATAATTCTTGCCAATAGAAAATCGAATTAAGCACCTCTTATTTACCTTCATGTCATTGCATTTGCAAAGCAACTAGAGTTTGTATGGCTGAGGATGATTTTCAATTTTTAGCTTCATCTTCTCCACCATGGTTGCTACAACAACATTCTCACAACTTCCTTCATCAATGATAACATCAAAAACATTTCCATAAGAAGTACATCTGGTATGGAAAATATTGTTCCCAAGCCATTCATCTTTTGCATAGGCTACCTTGAGACTTCTTTGAACAATAAGCACCTCTCCTTGGTTAGCAAAGACCACCTCCTTATTGTAAATAATAGGTTTATGAAGAACCAGTGCTAATTCATCCTCATCTTTTGTCTCCACATCTCCCTCCACTAGAAAAACTGTCTTGCGATTTGGACAATCAGAAGAAATATGTCCAAAGCTTTGACATTTGAAACATCTACAGCTTGTACTAGTGGTGTTGGGATCATTAAAACCTGATGCAGATTCATTCTCTGGTGGTTGCTTGACAGTGACTGTCTTAGGTGTAACATCCTTTGAAGTGGAATCACTTTCTCGGTTAGAAACAGAGTCTCGCTTATAGGATCAAAACTTACTACTATGCCTTCCCTTCAGTTGCTTCTCCATTTTCATGGCAAGTTTGCAAACAGTATTGTAGGTCCAATAGGTTTGTAGTTGTACCACATCACTGATTTCAACACGTAACCCACCAAGATAACAAGCTATCATTTGCTCCTCTGGTTCTACAATATCACATCGAGACATAAGATGATCAAAATCTGTTGTATACTCCTCCGCATAAAGCTCCTTTTGTTAAGGCATATGTTTTTTCTTGAGCTCTATTTTCTTCTTTTCCCAAGTCACAATACGATCTCTTCCTTCCCATTGTCGTTGCCTCTAAAGATGCTCCCACCAGATTAAAGCATGTTTTCTCAGCTCGATTGCAACAATCTTCACTTTGTGATTATCTAGAATATCTTTGAAATCAAATATTCGCTCAACAATAGTTAGCCAATCAATGAAATCATCAGGTTGATTTCATATCATACCTTGTCGTAAGTTTCGAAGAGGAGGATAGGGTGGAGTGCTCCCACCAGAGGAATGACTAGGAGCACAGTGAAATGGATTCTCCTTTTCATCATTGCTAACAGCTTCAGATTCTAAATTATGATATCTGGGACCTTACCCTCCATTCTCGTAAAACTCCAAATGCTCCTATAGTTGTTGAAGTTGTCTCCTTAAATCGTCAATTTCAAAATCTCAATGATCCCTTTCAGGTATCTCACCAATGTTTCCACGTCAATGATGTCCAGCCATTGAACCAAAGCTCTAATACAAACTAATACCGATTTTATAAGGGGTAACCCAAACTTAACCGATACAATAAATGGAAATAGGCTGGATGAATATATGTTGTATTTTCTGGTTTTATGGGATAAGAAAAATACTTAATAATTTAAAGGATAGATAAGCTCACCACCTAAGTAAGCCTAAAGGGATACAGATAGCACTACCTAAAGGAATTTAGCTAAGGATATAGAACTATTTTGGCTCACCACTCTATAAGATACATATTAACACCACCCAAGAGATACCGAAACTGAGAGTCGCCACCCAAAGGAATCCACCCAAGGGATAAGAGTTGATTAAGAAGAAATTCATCTTCTGAAAAATACAAGGTTTTTAATTATGCAAATACACTTCGATTTTTATTAGATTCAACCAAAGGTTTAAATAGAGCTTGGAATAGCCCTCCATGCATACAAAAACGAAAATAATATGGCTAATTATAACTTACCCACCTATGGTTTGGTTGAAATTTAAATTGCCTACCCATGATTTGAAATTTGGCACTTTACCCACCTAAAGTTACAGTTAGGGTTCCATAACCCATCTCTGCTAAAGTGAGGCAAAATATGTATTTTTTCTCTATTTTATATATCTCTCCTCTGAAAACATAAAAAAATATAAAAGAATAAGAGAAAATAAGATCAAAAAGTGAGGGTTTGGTAAAAAAAAAAAAAAAACATTGGCACTTTGGGTACATGTTCCTTGTGTCTGCCATTCCAAAGAAACCACAACTATTAGTGCATGGTGAAAAATCCATCTTCATTATAACTTGTTGTGGTTCCTTGTCTTCTGTGGTTGTCTTGGGGATTTCTTGGTTTTGAAAATTTTTGTAGCACTTGAAGCACAGGTTTTGTGACTCCATAAATCCATAAAAGCCACAACCATTGGCGTAGAGAGACCATTCCTGATGGAAATATGCATGTACGCAACAAAACATTAACGGATCTACTTCATTCACAATTGATATCATATGCTATGTAAGTTTCAGAATATAAGAACAAGAGATTGCACCTTGAAAAAGTGAAATTCAAAACCAAAGATTAGAAGCACTTGGGAACATTTTTAATCTTCACTCCAATTCCACTTGATGCCCAAGAAGTATGGTCTCTCAATCAGTTATATGTGTATATTCAAGAGAGAATGAAAGAGTGTCTAGCACTCACATACATACCAATTTATGTATCTTGTTGTTGTTTCAAAAATGTGTACGTTTCTCTTCTAATAACTGATTATCTAATTGGGCTAGTCTTTTGGGTCTTTTCAATTGGGTTTTAGTATGTGGCTTGGAGTGGGACTAAAAGGGAACAAATAAGACATTAGCTCTAATGGGCCTTGGGCTTTTTTGTCAACTTTTGACAAGTCCAAAGTTTCCATTAATCATATTTAATACCACTATATAAATATAATTGCACTCTAGACCTTATTAATAAATTATATCCCAAGACTTTATTGTACATGCAACCCCTTCATAAAATATTCGTAGTAATATAAAGTCATGAATGTAGATCGCCACTTTGTAAATTACTATATCTTAATCCTTGAGTACCTAGTTTAATCCTTGAAGTTATTCGTCATATATTTATGAAATCCAATTTCATAAATATATATTTTAGTAACTATTTACTAAAGTAGTTAGGCCTAATATTCTTAATAACAAACCCATTAAACTTATCTCAAAGGAATATTTTGTATCTCCGTGAAGAGACTATGAACTTCATCTTGAGAATATATGTTCCATCAATACTAAATGTGTCTGCCCAACATACTGAGGTTTTGACCGTTATTTTAGATCGCACTCCTGATATATCGAAGCAACCTACACTTCATGATCAGGTCCATTATTCTCTCAGGATTAAGAGTTCATGTAAATATAAGTCGTGAGATTTATTATTCATTTGACAGTCATTAGGAGAACAATAAATCTCACAGCGGTCCAGTTCAATATGTCTTAACACTTAAAACATATCAACACATTAACTAGAAGTCTTCACTTCTATGATCAAGACAAATCATCTTAGTTGATATGTTATAGTCTTCGCTGATGAAACGTCCAATTTCATTACCGACTATGAACTAAAATTCTAAGTCTACAAAGAATCCGTGATTTATATCTTCTGTGATTTTTCACATAAGCATATACTACTCATCTCATGGACTATATGATAATGTCCAAATATTCATGTTACCATTATTTTAGATTATAATAAAATAACTTTATCAATCACAATATTAAGTCATACATAATGTCATACTTAATATCATACATAGCATCATACAATAGGATTTAAGGGCACTAATTCGAACAGTTCCACGTTCTTAAGATTCTCCTACAAATCTATCTTTCTAACTTGTTTCTTGCATGTCTAATTGCTTCTAATTGTTCCTAGACTCATAATTTTTTGCGATTAAAAGCTAACCAAAGAGGTTGTATATATATAAGGGCCAGTGGACTTGGGAGTTTGGAAATAGGAATCCTAAGTCAATTTGGTGTGGAGAGTTTGATGAAACCTCCGACTAGATTTCTTCTTCTTTTTTTTTTTTTTTTTTTTTTTTTTTTTTTAATATCTTTTAAATTAGGACTTGGGATTGAAGTTTCTTTTGAATTTTTTCTTCTCAAAATTGGATGCTTGATAAAATTTTAGTCATAAATGGTGCCTTGATAAAAAAAAAGGAAAAAAAAAAGAAAAAGAAAAAAGAAAATCCAAACTACTTATCAGTTTTATACCGGTGGTAATGTTTGTTATTAATTTTTACAAAATCTTCACTTTTTGATCTTATTTTCTCTTATTCTTTTATGTTTCTTAAGTTTTGAGAGGAGAGAGACCTAAAATAGAGCAAAAATACATATTTAGCCTTATTTTTAATGGAGGTGGGTTACGAAACCCTAACTAAGCCAACCTTAGGTAGGTAAAGTGTTAAATTTCAAACCACGGGTAGGTACCTTAAATTGCAGCCAAACCACAGGTGGGTGAGTTGTAATTAGCCCAAAATAATAGTAAATACATTAACTTAATATGACCAAAGTCAGATATGACTCTTAGGAACTTAGAAACACTAAATTACTTGTTTGCCTTGGGGAAATAAAACATAAATTTTGATTCATCCTAGGAGATACTAAATAAAGACAATTTGACTTAATTAATAATAATTTTTTTAAAAAAATAATGGGCTGTTATTTTGGTCTTCAAAGAAAGCTTTTAGGCATAGACTGACACCAAGTTGGGCTTGCTAGATCTTGAGACACTCCGATGTCACTCTTGGCTCGCTCCAATATCGAGTCAGCTCATCCACTATAGGCATTTTCAGGCATAGCAGCTCCACCAACCACTTGCAATAGCGAAGCGAGCCAATGGCCGATAAACTCGACTCACAGGAGTAGGTAGAGAAGCGATAATACTCCTCTAAAGTAGGGACCAAATCCATATTCCTGATGGTAATACACCTCAAAGCGAGATCCTAACAAGTGACTATGGTCTCCAGTAAGTGCCAGTCTAGAGGCATGTAAAATAGTGAAGTGGCATCTTCGAAGAACTACTTGATGTAAGCCCGATCCTTGGAAGAGAATGAACCCACCACTTCTTGAGCTCCCTCTCATGAAAAGTTTGCCTCTTAAGCTACACAACTATGTCATAAGACTTGAACCCAAGAGCATCCATGCTTAAATCTGAAAGAAAACACATTGTTCTGATGCCTATCCATGCAAGAAAGTGTAAGAAAATGGTGTTTACATGAGTATGTGTGGACCTAAATATGGAGGGTCTGGGGGGCACCCAGACCGTTAGAAGAGTGGGGAATCTTTACGTGAGTATGTGTGGACACAACGGAGGAGTCCCCACCTAGTTTTACAATGGCCTAGGAACCATGAATATAGCATCCTTTTGAGGAAGGACCATTGATTTTACTACCAAAGATATGAATTCAGAGTTTAGGTACATTCTTGAGAAGGTGTTAGGCAGCTAAGATAGCCCAACCCTAAGGTTGGCCTCCCATTATTATGTCTTACATCTTAAACTTGATAAAATCATGTTCAACACTTATGTCCTAAACTCATACACATACTAGCATACATCTAAGCATACAGCATGGCATCATCATCCCAAAAGACATACATATCCATCCATAAAGCATTAGAAACCAAGCCTCACATATACGTCTCTAGCATTCATTTAACATGTGAAAACCCTATCATGTCATATATAAGGCAGCAACTTAATCATGGTAGCAAGTATATCATTTATCAATTAAACACAAAACACAACACAACACATGTACATGTTCATCAAACAAAACATAACAACACATATGCATGTGAAAGTGAATGT
This sequence comes from Quercus suber, assembly GCF_002906115.3. Taxonomy (NCBI): domain Eukaryota; kingdom Viridiplantae; phylum Streptophyta; class Magnoliopsida; order Fagales; family Fagaceae; genus Quercus; species Quercus suber. The sequence goes on along the minus strand of NW_027070013.1, from coordinate 384,854 downwards.
ATGACTTACCTTTATTCACCTTGCAACAACTCAGCACCTATGGCATCATGCATGGGCATGTGAATGCATGTTCATGGTATCAAACTAAGAAATAATAGATGAAACCCTATTCTAGCATATCAAAGGTAAATAACAATAAAAAAACATGTGAAACAGAGGCATCAGATATACATATACATAAAAAGAAACTTAAACAAGAACATGTGAGATAAGAAAATAAAATAAGATAGAAGCAGAAGACTAAACTACGGTTTCTGGGCAATGGCCTGCATATGCATACCGAAGGTTGCATACGTAGGCCAAGCACCTGTGTACGTAGGATGAGGCCCACGTACACATGCATAAGGCATGCATGCGCAGCTATGGTCGAAACCCTAACCTAGAAATAGCAAAGCAAAAAAACAGAGCACAAATAAAAACCCTAATTTTAACAACCATACATGCTTAGGATATAAAGAAAACTATAAAACTAACCTAAACAAACAAATATAAGCATAAATAAAGTAAAAAAACAAGATTAAAACTAAAAAGAAAGACAGATAAGAAAAAGGAATGAAAAGAAAGAGTTAGACTCAATACCTTAGATGAGAAGCTTTATAAGTTGATTTTGAGCATTCCCCACAGTCAAATCTATCACAATTCAATAAAAATGTGATTAGCAACGTTAAACTATAAGGATTGGGGCTAGAAATGGTCCCAACCAAACAAAATTGACTTAAGAGCGTTTTGTGAAAAACTCCCTTTTGATTCACTATGTTCTAGTGAATCTTCTATTTTTCCTGGGGATTTTTGTGTATTGAAAATATACCATGTAAGGCTTTAGCTTTACATAGTGGAAAAATGGAATTTGGAACGGCACTCAGACAATGTGGGATTCATTCTAAACCTCAGTCAATATTGCAAAAAACTCGCAATTTTTTTTTTTTTTTTTATGTCTATGAAACCCTAGCTGCGTATGCAGGAGTGTGCATGCGTATGCATGCTTTAGCCCATGTACGTAGGCTATTTCCCACGTACGTGGGCTAAGGGCCACTTTAGTCATTTTATTTCCAAAAATAGATTTTTTCCTCATTTAAAAGGTTATATTTTCCATTTTAACACTCCTCAAGTCAATTTGATATCTGATTGGGCTCTAAACTAGCCTTGGGCTTTAGAGTTTGGGCATCATTAGGGAACGAGGGCCCGAGTCATAAGGGGTACAAAATGCAGTGTCTACATTATACCCAAAGATGGCGTGAGCTAGCTGCCCAAGTGCTTCCTCCTATGATGGAAAATGGGATGATCAAGTGATTCATTGATATCCTTAATCCTCCTTACTATGAGAAGATGATCAGTGCCCAAGTCACTCACTTTGCAAGCCTGATTCCTATTGGGGAGCGCATTGATGAGGGCATTAGGAGCAAGAAGATAGTTAAACCTGAAGCTTTGAACTCTATGATAGAACAATAGGTGAAGAAGACAACTAGATGCAAAGGGAAAGAAGTTGACGTTCATATGGTTGACAAAGTGCCTAAAGGGCCTAGGGGTGTTACTTCTACTTATAAGGCCTTGAATGCCCGGCCTTATCAGCAATAGGTTCAGCTAACCTAGGCACTTTATCGAGCATTCAATCAGAGGGGAAGGCCCGATCCACCCTGATATCCCAAGGAACCATTGAAATTCACTCCGTTACCCATGCCTATGGCAAAGCTTTATGCTTATCTATTGGAAAAGAATCTAGTGACTCCAATTTTCATGAGACCTAGAGACGGTCCTCCTCTACCTGGTTTTGATCAAGAAATGTGAACACCATTTTGGAGCTGAGGGACAACAAGCTAGTACAGTTTGACAACATGGCTAGGCCAAATGTCATCTTAAAAGCAAAACATGGTCAGGAATATGCATCGAGTCTTCTCATTGTAACAATCAATGTAAAAAAAGGGAGGGGGCACTTTGTGGAAAATGTCATCTTTCTTCTCTCGAATGTCGTTGCTATGTGTATCATTAGAATGCTGCCAATTGTACTTTTTCATGCTTGTGAATTATATGCATGAAGAGAAATTTTAATGACCAATTAGTTACTGTCACCTCATATCACCAAATCCCTTTAATTATTAATATAATAAATTTCTGATAAAAAATGAACTGTTAATTGGATACATGTTGTCATATTTTTTGTCCTATGATTGATTTTAATTGGTCTTTAAATATTAAAAATAATACTTCATCAATTTCTATGGTGACATTATTATCGGACTAAATTTTAAGTTGTAATTATATACAAGAATTTTCAACAATAATGATGATAAGGTAGTCTTACCTAGCTAAATGAGTGAGATAATCATCTCGACTTTTGCATTGAGTATAAAGAATGAGTTACTTGACACTAAAATTAAGAAAAATAAAATGGACATTTGGGGTAAAGTTAGACTACAATTAGAAGTAAATTTGGATTCGATTTGAATTTTAATCATGCTTTTAATTGTTCAACAAGAGATTCAGTGATAAGCCAACAGAATATTCAAGTAAAGAACCCTATAATTTGTAGGCTGTATCCATGAAAAACCTTATAAATTGCCAACTTTAGGCCATCATAACTTCACTAGGATTGGCTATAACTGTTTGATGACACATACTAGAATGTTTTCTTGAGAAGTGATGATGCGGGCTAAGTCCTATGTGTTCAACAATATAATTGGTAGATTACCTATTTGGGCAATTGGTTTATCTAATCCAAAACTTAAATATATCAAAGATAGTATAATGTAAACCTATAATTACCCAAAGATATAATGCCAGATATGCATGAGAATGTTTATGGAATATGCAAATAGGAATTGGTCTTTATAGCTTCTCGGCATCTTTTATAGGCATTTGATGACCCTTTTGCTGGTAAATGCCCATATAGTGAATAAAATCATTTATGTAGTTCTCATGAAGGTTCTGGTTGCCAAAAATGGTTTTCATCTGAGCTGCTTTCAGTCTTAGTGGCTCTCCCTCTTTATCTACCATCACTAGCCTCATGGATTTGGCGACCACATCTTGGTTGAATGAGCCATCTTTGTTTCTCTGAACCTCAAAGCCAATACCTTTCTCCACTAATAACTAAGCATTCAGGCCCTGGTCAGACACCATGGGCATGAGAATTTGAGCATGTCCAAAACCAAGTGACTCATTGATAGAGCCCCATCAAGAGTGGAAAAGACAACCTCCAATAGCAGGGTGAGCCAGATTTTCAAGTTGTGGTGCCCAACCAAGACAAACCATGCCCCGGTTAGAGATTCTAGCCAGAAACCCATCAGGCAATGGTTCTGAGCTACTTACTCCTTCTGGCTTTCTCAGAATCCATATAAAAGGAAGCTCAGACAACTCAACCCCATAGGCCAATTCACGGACTTGTTCAATAGGCATCTTGTACTCACTCCCAAATCCTACAAAAACCACTGACTTTGGTCCTTGTTTGTCTAGCCAGTGGAAAGTACTACACCAATTCGGGTCAATGTGACTATCACTGTTCTTTACAGGACTTCAGGGGAGTAATCCAACAGGTAAAATTGGCTTTTGGTAGAGTTCTTCAAGGCATCCTAGAAATGCTACTTCAAACTCCATACAACTTCTTACTGCTACATAGTCGCATCCCTCCAGAGTTGCAGCCCAGCGTTGGCCACTTGACATGCCAGAAATGTCAGGAAACTTCAACTTTCACAACATTTGTGCCGCCTGGTCAGGCCTCTGTGAGACCATAGAAGGGAAAGGCAACCATTTTGCTGGTACCGCAAAATCTTCAATTTTGGTACGTTTTTGGAGGAATTTTAGTTCATCAGGTTGCCCTAAGAAGCAAAGTGTAGAAGCAGAATAAGCACTAAAAAAGACAGAAAAGGCACACCAAATTTAGCAGCAGTTTCTGGGGCCCAACATTGGATGAAATCAAAGAGAATTAAGTCTGGGGGATCCTTATGCACTAGCTTTTCAAATGGTGCCTGTAACACATCACAAGCCTTCTTCAGATACTGAATTTTCCCTTGTTGCAAGTCAATGCTGGCCTCACAATTTTCTGGAAGACCATGAACTGATGGCAGTGGAAGCTGCACAAACTTTATGTTGCCTGCTAAATTTGGAGGTATAGAAGGCAACCTCTGAATATTTCTTGGGGTGGAAATGAAGGAAATTCTAATACCCTTTTCTGCCAACTTTTTGGACAACTCAAGAAATGGTATAGCCGTCATGACAAGCGCTCTAAATTGCCTGGGTGGATACTGTCACATTTACGTGATGCACACCTGAATTTGAGCACGGACATGGCTCTGCATATAGCACGAGAGGTAGGTCCCTGTTACTACCACATGTTTGCACAATATTCTCCCATTTTTTACAGTTTGAAATCGACAAATCTGTTATGACTATTGAGGATGGGCAAAAGGCCAAATTTGCAACCACATCAGAGTCGTGTGTTATCGGTTTCACCAAATAGCAATCAAAGGACATTCTAGATTATCCAATTGTTTGAAATTGCTTTCTTTTACTTTTTTCCCTATTGTATGTGTTTTTTGGGGAAAGACCATGGGTGTTGGGTGTGGGAGCAGTTAGCCTCAGTCACACCTTACCCTGTGCACATATGCCTTTGCCACAGTTCTTTCTGGTTTTGGTTGTCTTAAACCAGATAAAGATATTTGTACCAAGATAAAAAAAAAAAGCTGATGACCTCTCTGGTGATCACTTAGTAACTTTTTAATGGAAACAAAATTACCGAAAGAAAATTCTACAACTATGGATCAGAAAAATGTTAAAACGGAGTGTTATTCAAGCAAGATGACGAAATTCAATGTTCATATCCTGTGTACAAGTCAGTTTGATACAATAAAATAAATAGCCAAATGCCAGCCATGGGAACACCATAATGTAGCACTGTTTAGAAGCCATGATTTCTACTAGCCAGAGAACAAAATAATGAATCAATAGCCTCATTCTGATTTCTTTAGTAGTCGTTTTGTTTAGTAAATTGCTGACACATTATTTGCATGAAAGTTAGTTTGGCATTATATTAATAGGGCAAAATGTAAAAAGATCCCTCAAAGTTTAGGACAGTTCCATAGATAGAAATTGGTTTATGTGTGCACAAATTATTTTTAAAATAATTTTTTAAAGTAAAGTGGTTTGATGCACATCATTTGACTGTTAGTTATAGTTAACAAAATCAAGAATGGATCAATTTATAAAATTCTTAAATCTTAGGGTCAACAAGACAGCAATACAACATTGATAGTATAGGGAGGTCTTTCTGCATTTTGGCCATTATATAATGAGAAATACTATGTCTACAACATTTTTACAACAAATCATAAGTGGTAATTTGTTATTGGTTGTTATATATGGGTGGGCAAAAAAGTAATTTAATTTGGAGATTCAAATTATAACTAATAACAATTTACTACTTATGATTTGTTGTGAAAATATTGTGGATGTAGCATTTCTCTTATATTATACAAAATATGTCATCATTACATTTTTTTTTTTTTGGTTGGTCTCCCTTGGGTTCAGGATCTTTTTAGTATTGGCTCAAGCACTAGGCCAATTAGACATCTGCCTAAGACCTCCAAATTTTAATCAATAGGGATATATTTTTACTTGTGAGAGTATTAATTAAACCCAAATATTAGTAGTCAATAAATAAAATCTATTTTTTATAATAAAAAAACCAAAAAAAAAAAGAACAATGTTATGAATATTACAAATTTTACTGTATGACATTTTCCAATTGATGTGTTATCAATCATAAAAAAAATAATTCAACACTCATTTATTATGTTTTTAAAACTATAAATTAATTGTTCCGTCAATTTCTAAAGATCATGTAGTAAAATTGCTAGTATCTTTAGCATATTTCCAAAAACAAATTTATTGGATGTGCTACAAAACTGTTCATTTCTCTATAGAGTGTTGAAAAATCTCTCTCTCTTAACAAAGCAAAACTGATAGGAAAAGAAAAAAAAATTAAATACCAAACCTTTTTGTGTACTAATTGATGTGAAATTTAGTCAATCTCTCCGTTTTAAAAAAAGAAATAGTAGCCGAACTTGAATATAAAACTTCATTAAATTCTTTCTCAAAAAAAAAAAAAGAATATAAAAACTTCATTAAATTTTGTATCTTAAAAAAGTAAGAAATATTAGATAGGCTCGGAAGTCATGGTTGCACTAAGTAGATATCATATTTAAATGCTAAGTGATTGTACAAATTGCAGCAATTTTTTATAGAAAAACAACTTAATTAATTGTTGTAATCAACTTCTTTATACTACTTTATCAGTTTTTAAGATACACATTGATAGTTTTGGGAAAATTAGTAGGTTGGATGATATGGGCACGGGCTTCAATGAAGTGTTAGGCTTGAAAAAGAATTGACAAAAGTCAGAGGAGACTGGGTGGTTGGCCACAAACCCTTCGATGATTAAGTTAGTTTCTTTTTTAGGGAAATTTAAAATTCCAAGACTCTGGAAATATTGTCTAAAATGGACTTAGCTTTCTTCATCGGAGTGAAAGTGTTTATATAGTGTCGATGTCAACGGTTATTCATCTCATAACTTCTCCTATTATTAAGGGATTGATTGGTATTTGGAGTAAACTCCTGTAACTGTCGTGGCAGTTATATTTTTTTACTTCAGTTTCCATAACTATCATTGGAAATGGTTCATGATAAAGGTTTAATCTTCAGTTCGCAGGCTAAGTGTAGAGCTCGTTCGTCCAAATGGCTATTTTATTTTCATTACACCATCAGACATAAAAGTTTAATCGTAGATACCAATTTTCTTTTCATCTTTTTATCAATTATATTATTAACTTTTTCCTCTTTCTCCGCTACCTTCATTTTTTTTTTTGGTCACTTATAACCACATTGTTTCATTCTCTTATAATCAACCCCCTCTTATATTTTCATATAAAAAAAAAAAAAACTCTCTTCTATGATATACTTTCAAAACGTGTACTATGCACTTCATTTGCTTCTTTTCTAATTTAAAGAGTTGGGAAGTATGAGATTCTTCACAAATGGGAGATTATTACTAATGGAGTCAGGACTCAAGAACGTATCCCAGGGGACGTGTAGCAAAGTTTGAAGACATTTTAATATTTTTATTTAAGCAATATAAGTATAAGTATGTAGATTCTCAAAAAAAAAAAAAAAAAAGGTATAAGTATTTATATTTTTTAATACACAGTTACGTATATTATCCTTTATGTAGTTCTTATATCCTTCTTTAATTTTTAAGTGTTTCTTTTTTTTTTTTGAAAACTTTTTTGTGTTAAAAACCTAGCTCGATTATAATTTGAATTCTTCATCTAATATAAATTTTATATATAATTATTATTTTACTAACTTTACTATTAACGTTTTACTAACAGACTAATAATATCTTTCTGTTCTTATTAACTTTCTCTTAACAGTTTTCTTTTTAAACAGTATTTAATACACAACTATATAAAACAATTCTTAGAACAGTTTTTATAGGCCTAACCTCTCTCTTTAGCTATCATCTCCCCCACCCCCCCCCCCTTTCTCTCTCTCTCTCTCCCTCTCTATATATGTTTAGATATTAAGATTTTTCTTTTAATTATTGAATTGAGGCTTCCGCTTAACTCTACATTCAAAATTTTTTTTTGAATTGTTATATGTTTGGTGATTTGTGTATTGTGCTCTTTATCATCAGACTAAAATATCAATTGGTTTTTGGTGTATGCAAGGATTGAACCTCAAATTTCTTATTTAAGCATTAGAAACTTTATTAATTGAGTTTTTTTTTTTTTTTTTTTTTTTTTGAGAATGATTTTAATTGAGTTGTTGATATTAATTTGATTGTTAGGTCTTGAGAGTCTAATATTTTGCTTTAAAAAATAATGTCAAAAAATAACAAGGAAACACTAAGTGTACGGTGTATAAAGAGTTGTCTCCTAAAAGCATGATATATAAATATGTATTAAATAATATTCAATAATATTCTTTCATAAGTAAAAAGTAACTACACTGGCTGACTTCTTTGTGTCATCCATTGAATTTATGTTAAAAATGATTTTATTTTTAATTAAAATGCTTCATTAGTAAACACAGTTTTTTAAAGCTTGTTTATATTCTATTATTTTCTATTCACTTTATAAAAATAATGAAAATTCATTTGAAATTTATTTAAATTGCTTTATATCTTTTTGGGTAAATTTTCATCATGATATTTAACCTCAGTCCAACCTTAAAAGTCTTAAACTTCTCTCTTTTTTTGGATTCTTTAAAAGGTCAAAGTTTGAAAACTATGCTCAAAATCCGATTTAGTTCCACAACGTTTTTTAATTAAAAAAATAATTGTATAAATAACTATTTTTGCAAACTAGGACTTTTGAAATTTGATTTGTATTGAGTTTTAGAGTAATGCTACAGGTATAAATTATTTTACAATATTTTTACAAATTATTGATGTGACAAATTCTTACTAGTAATACTATTTTCTATGTAAATCTCAAATAGGCTTCTATTAGCCAATGGGTATATATCCCAACGGCATGCCACCCTTTTGGTGTAAAATGTGTCTCATGCCTCTAGCAGCAACCGTTAGCTCTGAAGCAGAACCCATCTCGTAAAGATTGGTTTGGACAAAGATTGGTTCTATTGGTTACGTGTTAAGAAAAAAATGATGAAAATGATGAGACTCTGGTTGTTTGAAGCAGTCTTCCGTAAATCCAAGATGTTCTGCTCATAATGACATCCTATATACATAAATCTATGAAATACAATACACATTCACATGAAACAGAAAGTCAGTTACTGTAAGTCCAGTTAAAAACTAGTAAGAGTGATGAAATAGTAGTGTTTAGTACAGCAACAAACAAATTAAGTTCTTTCATATCCCTTAAAAGTTTTAGTACTCATTGTTTTTGGTATATCTAGGTTTTTATAATTTTCATTATTTATTGGAATTGACACTACTTTTGTTTTGCAATCTAGAAAATTTTAAGTAACTTTACTGAAAAAAAATTCATTCGCTGGTACCCTCAGCTTATATGTGCAAATGTATGGCTGGAGAAGCTGATATAGCAAGCATAGAAGTTCTTTTGCTTGCAATACAACTCCTCTTTGTTTAAAATTGACCATATGGAGGGGGAGAGGAATAATTGAACATTCAATGGTCCTGCACCCTTTGGTGAATTTGAGATTCTTGTTTGAACCCTGAAATATTATAATATTCTTTACTCTAATTTTTTATTTAAAGAATTTGGAGAGTAACTACTTTTTAAGGTTTCTCTAAATCAATTTGGTACTCTTCTATAGGAGCACAAATATGTGAATGTTTTTTTGCTCCCTTTTATTTTGAGCTGGCTGGTTACTATAGATTAAAAAATTTAAAATCTTTGTGTAAATGAAAATGGGTGCTTCTATTGTGGATATTTCAGGCTCCATTTGTGCGGTTCTAACTCATTCCAACACTCAATGATGATATAGATATCAATGAAAGCCCTTGAAATATTCTTTTGATTTCACATTTTTTACCCCTGAATGTTTGAATGTTATCTTGTCACTTGTTCAATTTATTTTATGGATTTTGTTTCTTGGCAGTTTTTATAAGGCACATATGTTTGATCCGTTTTTCTTGATCAATTTGGTCCTCTTTATTAGGTGCACAAATATGTAAACTACCTCTTCCATGTAAACTGCTGTTTAGGTGGTGTAAAAAATAATAAGGAAAAAGTTAATGGAACAAAGAAAAGGGTGTTGTTCTCACATTCACTGAGGAGTCAATTATTTAAATTCATGGTGGGTTCATAAAAAATTTGAGAGGAGGGGGTATCATTTTTTCGTATTTTAGGAGTACTTAAAAATTTTCTTAGATTTTGGATACATTTTGAGGACAAGAAAAAAGCATTTAGTTTTTATGACGGTTGATTATATTTCTCATAAAAGTGGTGTTATAATTTAAATTTTTTAAAATAGTTTATTAATAATTACCCTAAGGGCATCTATGAATATAAAAATACTTTTAACCTTATGTTGACCAAGGATTGAAAGTTAAATGTATGAAATAATCATAGATTTTGTCATTAGCAGGGTCCGGGGCATGTTATCTCATTTTTAATTAAAAAAAAATTCCTAAATGGGCAAGCTAAATAGAATTAGCATTTATTGATTTTATAATTTTTTTAACATAATTTTTTTAAAACGTATATCTCCAAATCTTGATAATTACTTCGAATTTTCACTCCATCATTGTGGTTTAATGAGTTTGGTACATTTTGATTGACTATTGCTTATAGCTAATACAGTGAAACAGGGTAATACTTGTAACGACTCACCAAGCAGGGAAATAGACCCAGCAAATGAGCCTAAAATTTGAAAATGACTCACCAAGCAGGAAATTTATTAGAATTAACTCCTAAAATGTTGAAAATAGGCCTAACAAGCAGGGAAATGGGCCGACTGAGTCATGGTATGCTTACATATCTAGTGGTAGAAATGTTCATCTTAAAGTAATAGTTTTTTTTTTCAGAATACAAGTGGCTTATGTGCTAGTATTTGGTCAATTTAATCTATTTGTATCTCTCAAATGTCAGAAATTTTGGTCGGTATTTCTTTAACTAATCACTATATCATTTCTGTGTAATAGGTTTATGACTTCTACTTGCCAAAACTTCGTCCATATATTAAATTGCCAACTAAATTTATTATATGAGTCTTGAGAAATCTAAATTTGAATCACTTTTTGCATGACTCTGTAACTGATAGACTGAGAAGATAGGATGCCATGTTCTCATGATCAGTTGATTACAGGGTGCCAAAAAATGAATATTTATGACTATCGTTTAATTATACTTTTACTGGGAAGCGAATGAATTGACTATCAGTCTACTATTGAAGCTTTTTAATTTTTTATTACTTTTCTAGCAATTGTTGACCAAACAAACTGTCATATCTGTGCATTTTTTAAGACTGTGTTAGTTTGATTTTTCCAGAGTTTATAGTGTTTCTCTGTATGACTTTTGGTATTTCTTTTTTCTCAGGAGTAAATTTCTATTGTCCACTTCATGATGAAAGGTTTTAAAATTTCAATACTCTGGTTAGGAATTTCTGTTCTTGCGATTCCATCTTCATATGGAGTATCTGTATCATGATGGAACGCGTTAATTGGTTTAGAGACTAAAAGTGAAAAAAATAAAATGTAGGGACTAAAATGGAAAAAAGTCAAAATGTAAGGACTAAAAATGCATTTACGCCACCTCTTTATTGTGTATGTCAGTGACAGTGACTAAGAATGAGAGAGAGAGGAAATCCCTTTATCAAAAAAAGTGTTTTCAAAACCCCAAATAAACATGGAAACACCACTGAACAAAAGAGACTTTCTCCACTCTCTCTCTCTCTCTCTATGCGGCTTTCAAAGAAGCCGGATTTAAAAAAAAAAAAAAAAAAATCAAATCTCTCAAACTATATTATTAGTTAGGCAACGTATCAAATATATTTGGTATCTAACAAATTGAGTCTATTAGACTCGATTTTGGCCGTTGAAATTGCACTTGAAACTCGAGTGTGAGACACTTGAGTGTGAAACACTCGATTTCCAAGTGCAATTTCAAATGCCAAAATCGAGTCTAATAGACTCGATTTGTTAGATACCAAATATGTTTGAAACGTTGCCTAATTAATAATATAGTTTGGGTTTTATAGTTATTTTTTAAAAAAATCCAAGAAGCCAACATGGATCCTAATGAAACCACTCAGAAAAATATTTCTCACTCTCTGATCTCTATTTCTCCATTTCTCATAACTCTCTATTTCTCTCTGATCTAAGTCACACCACCCACCTCCACTGAGCAAAATCCATAGCAAAATCCAGCCAAAATCAAAATCCATAGCAAAATCCAGTCAAAATCCATAGCAAAATCAAAATCCAAAATCCAAACCAGTCACAAACCCACACAACTCGCCGCCGCTGCAAGGTGATAGTGCCAGAGATATCTTTGATGGGTTGCAACACGATCTCCGGTACCGTTGATGGCTTCTCAGATTTGGGTTTTTGGGTTTTGGGATTGCTGTGAAAGATTTGGGTGTTTTGAGCACCACTACAGATTTTGCTCACTTGAGCCATTTCTCTCTCTCTCTCTCTAAAACTGAAGCTTTCTCTCTCTTAAACTCTCAATTTCACAAATGGGTTTTGGTTTTGGTGCAATGGGTGTTTGTTGAATTGGATTGACTATGTGAGGGGAGAGTACACCAAACCAAAAAGCTCTGCTACCAGAAAATTTGAGAATGTATTTTGTTTTTGTTTTGTGCTATGAGTGCTTGTATGTTGTGCTTGAAATATTTTAGAAAGAGAGAGATGAAGAAAGAGGGGGACCTTCTCAAACCGTGAAAAAGAAGACAGAGAAGAGAGAGAGAATAAAAGTTATTAAAAAACTAATACAATAGTGCTACAGTGCCATCCTACATAGGAATGGCAACGGGTTCGGGCCGGGTTTTTCCATACCCGGACCCGACCCGCGGGTCAAGACCAGCGGCCCGGACCTAGCTTGTTTACTAAGTGAGTTTTTTTCCCGGACTCGCCCCAACCAGGCCTCATTAAGGGATTGGGCCCAATTCGTGGCCCAACCAAAAAAAAAAAAGAAGGTAATTTAGCAAGCACAGCACTAGACTAAACACAGAAACAACCAAACAACAAATTTGAGCCTGTTTATGGTACAAACACATGATGTTCTTAAACCTTTCCTTCGGACCTTCACTATGACCCACTTTGAATTTATTGCATACCCACATGATAAACAACACAAACAACAAAACCAGGTGTAAAGAACCCGAAAACCCACGTAGTAAAAATTCTGAAGAGAGAAAGAAGAGGGGTACGGTGTTCTTGAGGAAGAGCGTGGTTGCAGCAAAGCAAGAGAATGAGGAGGCATAAGACTGTGAGAGGCAGAGGCGAGGCGTGAGACTGTGAGTGGCTATGTAGGAATGGCTGTGACTGAAAGTATGTGAGGCCGTGTGCTTTTATGAGGCAGTGAGGGTGAGGATTGAGGAGGCGAGGCATGAGCTGAAATGAGGGAATGAGGGTGAGGTGAGGAGGGAGGCGTGAGCACTGAGTTGCTGCTAAAATGAGGGAGGCGTGAACTAAGTTAGGGATTTAGGGTTAGTTATAGGTATATATATATATATATATATGGGGTTTTTATTGTAATTTCCTAATTATCAGGCCAAGTCCGGGTCGGGTACCCCCCGGATTTTTTATAAAACCCAAACTTGACCTTATTCCTAATTGGACCGGGTAAAACTTGGCCTATTAGGGTTAGGTCGGGCCGGGTACCCGCGAGTCTAGTAGAAATTATCATCCCTAATCCTACATTTAGGGTGGTACTGTAGCAACATTGTAAAAGTTTTTGCAATTCTTCCCATTTGGCCTTCCAGGAGTACATTTTGGGCCTGAATGCCAAATGTACCTTACATTTGCCATTTGGCCTTCCAGTTGCGGATGCTCAACTCAACAACGCCATTTCTTTCTTTCTTTGCCCTTTTCCCTCTCACTATTCACTCCTTTTCAATTTTCAGGGGAATATCAAAAGGCGATAGAGATTTTCAAAGTCCCTCTTTTGCGGGGATTATTCACTATTCACTGAAAAAGGGGCCATTCCTGGGTTAGGTTAGGCCCCATAAAAATTCACTACTCCAGCCCAGTCCATCCTAGCCTAGGCTTGTTTTCAATTAAGGCCTGCATTTTACTACTTTATACTATATCACCTTTGTTTTTTGTTTTGTTTGTTTGTTTGTTTTTTTTTTTTTTTTAATTTATTTATTAAGATTCATTTTAGTCTCACTTTTCAATTGTCATATTAATCCATAAGATTTAATATTTGTTAGTAAAACTCTCACTTTGTAAACATGAGTTTGGGTCTTTCCCTTCAAATCTATTAGCAAATAACTAACACCATTTAACCATTTTTTTTAGTTACAAAATTAAACTCATTAGATACTCAATGTTTCTGGGAACAATGACTTACAGGTCTTCATTATTCCTTCCCAAGTAATTCTTAAGTTGAATAGAATTGTCATTCTTGCTTGCTTTTAATATTTTAATTAAGAATTCTTGTTTTTCATGTATTGTAGGCCACATATTATGAGAAAGAGTTTTTTTTTCCTACTCTTTATAACCTTGTTTAAGACAATTTGAAGGAATTCTACCTATGGCTAGAAGTGTTGGAAACAATGATGCTTTTGCAAGAGAAGAATTAGCTAGAAGTGCTAGAAACTACGGAGCTATTGCAAGAAAAGAGTTAGTTGGAAGTGCTAGAAACAATGAAGCTATTGCAAGAAAAAAGTTGGCTAGAAGTGCTATAAACTATGGAGCTGTGACAAGAGAAGAGTCAACTGGAAGTGCTAGAAATTATGGAGCTATTCCAAGAGAAGAGTCGGCTAGAAGTGCTAGAAATCATGGAGTTATTCTAAGAGAAGAGTCAGCTGGAAGTGCTAGAAACAAAGGAGCTATTGCAAGAGAAGAGTCGACTAGAAGTGCTAGAGACTATGGAGCTATTGCAAGAGAAGAGTTAGCTGGAAGTGCTAGAAACTATGGAGTTATGGCAAGAGAAGAGTCAGCTGGAAGTGCTAGAGATAATGGAGCTATAGCAAGAGAAAAGTCTGGAACAAGTGAAAGTGGTGGCTCACGAGTTGGTAACTAAAACACTACATTTTTTGACATGTCTATCAAATTACCATTCTAATATTTGCAACCATCTATAATTGACATGTGTCTATCAATTGTTTTGACTACATAGGAAATAAGAAAGGGCGAGGGGCTACATGGAATCTAAAACTTGCAAAACTTTTTACAAAGGAAAGGTTCCCAATCATATGGAAAAAGGGAAGACTAGTAGGGAAATACTCTACAATATTCAAATCGGAGTGTATTGCCCTTATTAGATGGACTAGTGTAGTACCTTTACAAGTCAAAGATTGGAGAGAGGTGCATTATCAAAACAAAAGAAAGCTATTTGATTATATATTGGTGCGTTATATAAAAGTGTTTTGAAATAAAAGTTTTCTTTATAATGCACAAATGTAATCCTTATTAGTTTTCATTTTTAAGGAACGCTTCATTGTTGAGGGACAAGAGACTATTGTTTGGCGGCAAATGAATAGGTCATACAAAATTACCGAAGCTCCTTGAAGAAAAAATGGTTTAAGCCATGTGAGGAGGATCTTGAGGAGGCACTTGAAATTTTGCCACCTAACATGGCGGATGATGATTGGAACTATCTTGTGAATTTATGGAGCAATAAGGACTGGAAGGTACTACTACATATGAAAATTATTATCTTGTGAAATTTTATAGAGAATTAAAAATATTTTTTAATCCAATGTATGTTTTTGAATGTAGACAATGTGTGATAAAAACAAGTTTAGTCGTTCCAAAAACTTTATCATTCACATTACTGGATCAAAAAGCTTCCAACAACGAAGTGAAGAAGAGGTTTGTATATATCATTTTCCCAATCTTTGAAACTTAATTTTTTCAAGATAAAATATCGTTGCATAGTTATTTATGGTACTTGACATTTTATGGAATGTCTATACTTTGTGTTGTTTAAATGATAGACATTTTATGGAATGTCTATGCTTTGTGTTGTTTAATGATAGAGGGAGAAAACTAGAGAAGATCCTAGCTGACTTCAATTATTTGAGATCACGCATACGAGATCTAATGGGCAAGCTGCAAATGAAACTACATAGGAAGCATTGGTATGGAAATTCCTAAAAATGCTTGTATAACTTGTTATTAAGATTTATTTTTATATGCTGATAGAAAATGTATTTTTTAATGTGCTTTTAGCAAATGTAGTATAAAATTATAAATGCTCTTTTAATGCAGATGAAATTTAAGAGACTTACTATTGAAGTGGCTAAAGGGTCTTTGCAAATGTCCGGCGATGAAATGTTTGTAGAGGTATTTGGACCTAAACATCATGGTCATGTTCGTGGTTATGGTGATGGTATTGGTCCTACAGAGTTATGGGGTTTCTCTTCATCTATTATTGGTGACCTCCAAATGCAATTGAAAG
Organism: Quercus suber; assembly: GCF_002906115.3. Lineage (NCBI taxonomy): Eukaryota > Viridiplantae > Streptophyta > Magnoliopsida > Fagales > Fagaceae > Quercus > Quercus suber. The sequence goes on along the minus strand of NW_027070013.1, from coordinate 368,808 downwards.
AATCTGAGGAAAGACATAAGGTGAATGATGCAAACCTTTTGGTCCTCCAAATGCAATTGATAAAGGGATTTCCTCTCTCTCTCTCTCTGTGTGACATACACAATAAAGAAGTAGTCACAATAATTGACAGCGATGAGAAGGATGGATTGGTCTAGTACTGCTACAACGAAGAAGAGGAAAAGACACCACACCACACCATCTCTATTAGCATTAATTAATGAGAATAATTATTACTCCCACTCCTACCCTATGATCCTTCCTAATTTAGTTGGAGAGACAACTTTGTTCTGTTTGACGAACCCCGACTAGAATTATGTGGGCCTCTGTTACCTTACTTGGGAGGGGTTGAGCCCATATTGACTATTGAGATTTCGGTGGCCGAAAATGGGCTTCTTGAGCTTTCTTTTAGTCTTTCGTTGGGGCCATGATCCCATGGGCCTGCTCTAAGGCTTTTTTAGTTTTTGCAATATATACAATACAAAAGGAAGTATTAATCAAGCATGGTACACAATACAATAAACCTCCACAGTTGATTGTTTAACTACAAAATGAGCAAGTCACTTAATATAACTAACACAATAGATCAGGCTTCACACACAATGAGCAAGTCAGTGGAGCAAGAGAATCAGTATGTGCACTACAAATATTGATTATGTAAATGAAGTCAAATTGGCTCAATAAAATACCAAGGTTTCACATTCAAAAAAAAAAAAAAAAAAACTAAGGTTTCAGGAGAATAATTTATCTCAGATCCAAGTAGCTAAAGAATCGCACAGTAATACTCTACATGACCATTTGTAACACATTTAAAACTACCACAACTGATTCTACCACTTATAGGGGAAAATATTAGTAAGTAGGTCCAAGCAGCTAAATTTTCAAACAGCAAAACTGTGAATGACCATCTATAACACAGTTCAGCACCATGCAAAAAAACATTCCAGCTGCAAGTAATAAATAAAAGAGAAAATGGATAGAAAATAAAGTTGACCCTTTAGATGATGATATTGCAAAAACTGACACTATAAGCACGGATCATTCAAAAGCTTATAAAGGGTCTGGCAACAATTTTACTCAAAAAGAAAGGGAAAAAAAAAAAAGAAAAAGAAAAAAGGGGGACTTTACAGAATATCTCTCTTGACCATTCACCAAAACTGCATGCAATGTGGACCTGATTACACACGAAAAATGTTAATCAAACAAGAGTAAAGAAGAAGATTTTCAGAAAAGGTGGCAACAAAAAGAGAGTTTTCATCCCAGGTGTTTCTCTATAGGGCCTTTCTAAACTCTGAGAGGATGCCTTAGTAAAAAAATGCATGTAAAAGTCAGCAGATAAAATTGAAAAGGAATTCAATAGAAGAAGGTTTAGAATGCACCTGCAAAGAAGTAGTTCACAGAAATAGAGGGCAATTAGTAACTTTAGATTGAAATTCTGACCAAAAGGGATGCAGAGGTCATGATTTTTGCTTAAATATATTAAGGTTCTCTCAAGCCGATCCTCAATCAACATTCTAATGTAAAAAAATATCTCACAGTCAAGGCACTAAGCCAACCCATTGGTGAATTTCATTTGAAAATGTGTCAAATTCAAACGTTCACCTATTTTCTAAAAGTTCCATGATAGCAGCCTAAAGATGTAAAGTAAGGAACAATTAAAAAATTATTGTTCACAAAATGCAGACTGAAAAAATAATTATTAAAAAAAAGATATACTGTTCTGGCATTTTATTTCTTTCTTTCTTTTTCTTCTTTGGGAGAGGATAATAGCATGTTAAAACCATAGAGATGACTTTCAGCTCATTAAAATCAGAACTAAAGGTCCAAACTCAAAGAAAAATCTGATAACTAAAATCCGCAAATGCTATAATGTTAGCTCGGCATTTGAAAATGTTTCAACTCAAAACAAGCAAACTGACTAAAAAAATATAGTAAGTGCAATGAACCAGAAGGATAAAGATATGTGACATTGAAATGAAAAGAAATGCCACATTCATGTTTAGTTTATGACCTGAAGCAATGAAACACAGTCATGCAGCAAATTTGATTACATTGACATATTGACAAAAATAACAGAAAACCCACTATATTCATTCAAGATTAAATATAAGCCAAGCTTCATCTTCAATATCAGTGATCTTAAAACAGCCATGTGACATGTGAGGAAATTTGAAAGGTTATTCTGAGAAAAGCTCCTAGAGTAAGTAAAACAAGCTAGTGAAAGATAAGAGGTAATAAATTATCATATTTCAGTTTTACAGACTTAGTTACAGTAATTCCTATTTTTAAAGGAAAGGGCTAGAATCGCCAAGAAGCCGAAGGTACTGGTTAAAGGATTCTGGAAGTTCATGGATTCTGGTTTTAATGGAAACAGACTTAAATTTTGGTTACCATTCCTGAATTTGGCATCGGTTCTCTTCTTCTTCCTTCATATTGAATTGAACATATGGTTGTTTCTCTACAATAAGGAAGCTATCTAATCAATTTTGCTATTTGTAACATGAAAATCAAACAAATGATAAATAACTAGGTATCGCATAGCTAATAAACTGTTATGAATCTATGTAACTAATAATGAAGTTCCCCCCATATGGGTCATATTTAATCAACTGGAGTAACAAAATTCAAGTCTCAAGAAATTTTAAGTCATTCAATAAAAGAAAGCAACCTCCATTTTAGAACAAATCCTGGATAACCACAGAGTGAATGGTTGACATTAATACACACTCTTCAGAGATTGAGTGGAACTTCTAGCAAAACTAAAGCACCAAAAGTTGCAAACCTACAAGATTTGGAAGTAGTAAATATTAAAGAGCAAGACAACAGGGAAAAAAAAAATTGAACATTTTCAGTAGAAATTGGGTGAGTTCTGAACCTAGAAAGTAATGCCACAGAGAATTGTTTTGAGTGATTTTCCCATGAAAATATAAACACACCTTTTGGATAATTTATATATGTATAAAAAAGCTTCCATATACATGTGAAATTTCTCAACAATAGCTCTACCAACTCTAACCAATAGTTACAAATGCAGCATATACATGGCACACAAAACAATTCATCTTAATTTTCTTATTAGCACTGATTTATATCAAAACAGAACCCACTCAGGACTTTCATCAAACAGGTGGTAATCAAATTTGCTACAGGAGATAAACAAACTCCATTGCACATACTACACTTTCACAACCCGCATTTTTTTTTCAAAGAAACCTATTACTATAAGCCTCAAAGCTATAAACCCTTTACCACAATTTACATTAATTGTTGGAAAATTTACATAAAACACTCATGAAAAACTCCTCAAACTTTGAATTCCAAAACACCATTGAAAAACAAACCTAAATTATACAGTAAGAGTAATTATATTAAGTGCCCGTTTGGTTGGACTTTTAGAGCCCACTTTTACATGTTATGCGCATTTTGCAAATGCTGAGACTGTTTTTTGCGTTTGGCTCAGCCCAAAACGCAACTTTTTGAAAAAAGTTGCGTTTTGGGCCAAGGCAAAAAACAGCCTATCAACGCGCAACAAATATGGAGCTCAGAGGTCCATAACAAGCAAACGCGCATTTACATATATCCGTTGGAGAGTAGAATTACGAAATTGCCCTTGACTAAAGGGCAAAGGGCAAGGGGTCTTTAGAGGAATCACGCACGGTGCCCTCTGATCTGGTCTATAGCCAGCACCTACATTCAATGTGCTTGCCCAGTAAAGCAATAAGTTAAGAGCCCAATGAAATGATCAAGAAAAGTGGTCCTCAATTATAGTTCTAAAAAGAATCTAGTCTCAAGAGTGGGTTCTCAATACAAGCCAAAACTTACCAAAGAACTTATCTCTACTGACATTCTAAGGCTGGAGACAGGTACTTATATCTCAATAATTAATACACAATAAATACCTTTCTTTTTGTTGCATTAGTATAGACACTAAACAGCTAATACATAAAGCTATAACCCTTAAGACTTCACTGACTGGATAATTTTTCTGCTCTCAATTTCTGACCAAAGGCCATACCCTTGTTTCATTGTCAAGAACTAGCATAATCTAGAATAATAATTCATAGTGATGAGGTCACAGCTACTACGATTCATCACAAACTTGGTCAAAATTCAAAAGCTGACAAATTAAAAATTAGAACCACAATAAGCATGAAACTCAGCTAAAGAACTTACCAAGCAATTGTAATTTGAACTCATAGACGTTCTAGCTTTCAATCAATCCTACAGATAGTGAAATTTGAACTCTCCTTGACCATTCATTGAGCTGAACTCCCAAAACACCTGCAATCACATTGAAAGCATGCAATACACAAAACCACAAATTCAATTTTGACATATCATTTCAAATTCAAGAACAAAAACCATAAAAGTTCAAAATCTTCCAAGCGAATAACATAGTATGGACAAAATTCAAGTCCAAGCAAAAACAAACTGATCAGAAATAAGTTTTTAAAATAACGAAATCGAGAGAAATAGAAAAAAAATACCTAATCGGAGGGAGAATAATAGAAATTTTGAATCAAGAATTCTGTTTGATTGCGTAGAAAATAATAGGAAAATTTACAGCCAAGACCTATGAAAAGCTTGCAGCTGAGAGAGAGTGAGAGCGATATAGAGAGAGTGAGGACAAGAGCGAGATACAGAGAAAGAGAGTATGAGCGAGAGCGAGATATGGAGCTACCTATACAAGTTCCGTGTTTTTATTTTCGACATTTTTCAACCCGTTGATTAAAAATATTTAATTTCTTTTTTCCAACATTTATCCCACTGTTTATATAAATTATCTATATTTAATCTTTTTTTTTATCACTTATTTCAATAGTTATGCCAACTGTGGAAACAAATAGAGGAATTTTTCAGCAGTTGAGGGCAAATGTAGAAACTAAAGGCTTTTATCAACATTTTTAAATGACCGTGGCTAAAATTATGTTGAAAATGCTCAAGTTTGTTGTAGTGTGAACGTTGCTTTTAGTATATTTATGGCCTATTTGGATGTTTAAAAAAAGAGGAAGAGTAGAGAAGAAGAAGGGAGAGTAATTTAATTACCTTATTTGGAAGTTTTTTAAAGAAAGAGGGGAAGGGGTTTCAACTTTCTCTAACCTCCCATTTTTAATTTCCCTAAATTGGAGAGATTTGGAGGGGGAGTAGAGTACATAAACTATTGACCAAGTAAATTACCTAATTTACCCTTATTATATTAACAAAATTACACAAGGAGAAGGGCTAATTACTCCCTTCTCCCTTACTAATTTTAAAAATATCCAAATAAGATGGAGGAGAATCATCCTCCTCTACTCTCCTCCCTCTATAAACTTCCAAACAAGCCATTAGTTTTCTTAATTTTTATACTCCAAATAATTTCCTCTCCACTACTTAATAGCATGTTTGGATGTTTAAAAAAGGAGGGGGAGTAGAGTAGAGGGAGGGAGAGTAATGCAATTACCTTATTTGGAAGTTTTTTAAAGAATGAGGGGGAGGGGTTTGGAGGAGTTTGGAGGGGTTTGGACTCCCTCTAGCCCCCCAATTTTAATTCCCCCAAATTGGAGAGATTTGGAGGGGGAGTAGAGTACATAAACTATTGACCAAGTAAATTACCTAATTTACCCTTATTATATTAACAAAATTACACAAGGGGAAGGACTAATTACTCCCTTCCCCCTTACTAATTTGGGGTTTGGACTCCCTCTAGCCCCCCAATTTTAATTCCCCCAAATTGGAGAGATTTGGAGGGGGAGTAGAGTACATAAACTATTGACCAAGTAAATTACCTAATTTACCCTTATTATATTAACAAAATTACACAAGGGGAAGGACTAATTACTCCCTTCCCCCTTACTAATTTTAAAAACATCCAAATAAGGTGAAAGTGAATCATTCTCCTCTACTCTCCTCCCTATTACTCCCCTTCCCTCTACTCCCCTCTACTCTCCTCCCTCTCTAAACTTCCAAACAAGCCATAAGAGTAGGACATATCATTCAAACATTCAGCAATATCAAGATGAAGGAAATTGATATCAAACCTATCATCTACCCCTTGTGCATCTTGTATAGTTCCAATTTACACGTATGTCTCCCAGGGGAGTATCATTGTGCCTCCCAGACAACGATTTTGTAGGTTGTAAAGTTGTCCACAGTCAGTGCCTTAATTGGTGAAAAAATAGTAATATGATTCCCTAATGTGATCACTTCAGCCACCATCTATTGAGAAATCTACCCATATTTGTTACTTAAATTAAATCATTGAAAGAACTTATGGAATAGCTAAATAACTCAATATCATGGCAGTAGAGAATAGAACATGAAAAGAATTCCCAAGTAAAAGCTTAAACAAAAGTTAGAAATCAATTGTAAATGATGTTGATTGTTTTGAAGCATATGCCAATTAAAATCCACTTGAGGGCTCTAGCAATTGAAGTTGCAGCCACTTAGTTCATTGAAATAATAGTAAGTACAATTATTCATAGAATAAATCTTCATCACAAAACAAAGAACCACATAGCTAAGGGAGAATCAAACTATGGAACTATCACTTACTCAAATTGAACTCAACATCGATAATATTTGGTTGGAATAGGTGCTGCCTAGTACAATAATTGCTCTTTTCTTTTCTATTCAATTCAATTCATGTTTTAGCTGTCTAAAATGTTGGCTGCTATAGTGTAAGACTCTAGAAGAATTGGGCAGCAATTGATTGCAAATTAGATAGTTGCATGGGGAAGTAGGAGGTGGTGTGAGGGAAGGCTGGTGGTGTTATGATAGAAGCAAGAGTTGTCATGGCTGGAAACTTAAAAGTTTATTTGCAAAGTGGTCCTTAAGTTTCTACTTAATTGCACAGAGTCCTCGCTTTTCAAGATTTTCTGCAACAGCACCATTATTTACCTTCCACATTATTTAAGTAGACTTCTCCTTTTATTTTAATATCCATCTTCGTCATGACGATTATTAATAAGATGATGCAGGCATACTTAGTCATTAGGTTTAGAGGTGTGGGATATCACATCCTTCCCTCCTTAACAATTCAAAATGGTAAGTTAAGTAAATCACAAAACATAGTAGAATCTCATGTCAATTCATTTATGCACATTACAATTCCTTATCTTGTAATACTAACATCATACGTAGTCTAAGATACATGCTTTCAAGAGAAGTTAATTCATGGAAAAAAAAATGATACAATACAATATGCATATATCTAAGTCGGTACGAAAGTTGATGGTCTTGTCATAACATCATTAATTCAATCCAAGAGTAGATTTTGAGAACTCTTTCGTAGTCCAAACAATTTTCATAATGTCATTACAATCAAATGGATATAGTAGGAACATATTAAAGTCAAAACAAACAGAAACAAAAATAATTCACTTGTCAAAATTCTAGCATCCAACACAGTTAAGATGTTTCAAGAAGTAATACAGAGAAAATTTTGCTTTTGTACACTCTTTAAGTGTTGATCTTTAAAGCCAGATACTAAGACAGGGTAGCTAAGGGTAGACAAGTAAGATACAACTCTTCAGAGGTGTTTGAATTGTTTGATCATTGGCTTTTATCTGATGTCTGCTGGCCGTTTTAGATATCTTGAATTTACGAAAGCATGCTTAATACTGCTACAATGTTACAGGTTTTATTATTTGCACTGTGATTCCTACTACAGTGAGTATATATGACTTGTTTGATTTCTTCCATTGGTAGTGTGATATGATGAGTAAAGGAGATGTCTTATCTTTTATGGTAATTCACGATTATCAAGAATATTATAAGTATGTCTTCCTCTTTTCTAGTACTGGTGAACTTACGAGATGCCTTAAGTAAGCTATTGTGTGGAGATAATATTTTTATACTTCAATGGCACAGGATCCATTTTGGTTTTGAAATGTAGGACAATGATTATATTGTTTACTTGAAATTGCTTATCAATACTTCTTAATTGTGATGGTGGAAGATCTGATACTACTTGTTATGCGATGGTAGAAGCTCTCATACTACTTGTTATGCAATAACACTCAAGTATTTGAATATATATCTGTAAAGCTGAATAAATCAACAGGCACACACATAGAGCATACAACAAAATTTATGTGGTTCAGTAAATTGCCTACCTTATTTGAGAGAGAGAGAGAGAAGGATCAAATCTACTATGCTCAATAATAATTTTAACGCTCAAACCCAAAAGAACTATCAAATTACCCTTCTTCTAAGAATATTTTCCTTTATTAGGAGAACTTTTTCTAAGAATCTTCTCATCTCTTAAAATAACTCTTCTTCTAAGAATCTTCCTTTCTCTTAGGAGAACTCTTTTGAAGAGTTTTCTCACCATATCGAAGAAGCCATGGGCCAAATCCACCTAACCTTTTACCATGCTCTCTATGTATAAGCCTTCAAATCCTATTTCTTAGTAGATAATAAATATTAATTACTTCTTCAACAAGGATTAGATTTTCATTCAAAAAAAAAAAAAAAAACCTTAAAAATGTAACCAAGCCAACTTTCCCTTCACACCAAGATAAGCCGAACAGGTAACCATGTCCAAATAGAAATTTAAGGCAATTCTATCAACAAATATCCACTTCTACTCAAACTCCATCAAGTTATCTTCCTTCTTGGTCGCGATAGAATTGCCTTCATCTAAGCAATGCTTTTATTGAGAAAAATAATCATCGTCTCTACAGCCAAATTTGTCTGCACCTTGAAGTAGGACACCCACCCCAATACATGTTCTATTTGCACCTATCTATTTTTGTTCAGCTTATTAATTTCAAATTGTTATGCATGTTTTGGAGAGATCCCATTTATGGGGGGCGCCCTTATTAAAATATGACTAAGAGGTACAAATGGATATTCATCTACGAAATTAGGTGCACTTGAGTGCCTGACACCTTCACAAGCATGTACCCTAAATCTAAATTCACAGTCTACTTCAATTAGACTTTAATCAAAAGAGTGGTTCCTATACCTATAACTAGGAGGCGACTTATAATACGGTTCATTACTGCAATCCAATCTTTGGAGCTTTTTACGATTTCTTATTAGGGATGTGTTGTTGGAAGTGTGAAACAATCGGCACATGTTCAAAATTTTTTAGTCTCTACGACCCTTTATCATTTATCCGACCCCATTAATTTTACATAATTCACCCTCAACCTTTCTAATGGACATTGCTCCTTGTTTTCATTTTTTTTTTTTGGCTAAATTACAAATTACACCTTTTAATTTAACTTTGAAATTTATTCAATTTAATTATCCGTTAGATCTTTTGCCATTAAATTCACAATATGGCATAATTTTCATTTTATTTTTTTATTTTAAAAAAAATCCAAAAAACTAATAAAAAAACATTTTAAAAAAATAATACAGTAATTAATTTTTCAATCTCTATCTCATCCAAAAAAAATAAAATAAAATACAAAGGAGTATTACTAGTAGTAAATTAAAAGATTAATAAGTTGAAGAAAATACATATAAAGCTAAGAAAGAAAACTATAGTAACAGACAGTTTTTCATCTCACCTCTGGTTAGGGGTGTGCAGAAAACCCACCGACCCACCAAACCCGACCCGACCTACCGGGTTGGGTCGGTTTTTAGGGCTTGGTGAGTTGGGTTGGGTTACAAATTTCTTTTTTTATAGTGGGTTGGGTTGGGTTTGGGTTATAAAATTACAAACCCGCCAAACCCAACCCGACCCACTCATATTTAATATATATTTAAAATATATTATATATTTAATCTATCATATATATATATATATATATATATTATATTTTATTTATCAACTCAGTTAGATATATTTTGTTTATAACTGAGTTAGGAATTCATGTATATTTTGTTTATAAGTGAATTAGGATACTAATTCATTTATATTTTATTTATCAACTCAGTTGGATACTAACATATTTTGTTTATAATTGAGTTGAAATATTAGTTTATATATTAATGTATATTTTTTTTATCAACTCAGGTGGCAAATGTTATATATTTTTTTCTACTCAATTGAATAATAATAGTAATAAAAAAAAAATTGTCCAACCCATGGATTCAACCCGACCCAACCTGACCCATGTGGGTTGGGTTGGGTTGGGTTGAATTTTTTTTGACCCACCATGGTGGGTTGGGTCAAAAAATCCCCTCAATCCAACCCAATCCGACCCATGCACACCCCTACCTCTAGTCCAAAGAATTGTGAAGAGAATGTAGTTCCTTCAGCAAAGCCAATCCATCCCCATGTGTAAATGGACGGCCGAGATGAAATGCTCCGACACTTGATCATGCTTTCGTACGCTCCCTTCTATAAATGGATGGTTGAGATGAAAGATAGCATTTTCTATCTCAATTCCCTTAGATCTCCGACCTTCTCGCACATAACATTATCTGAGCAACGAAGACAGAAAAGTGAGAGCTGGTATCGCGTCTGTTTGAATTCAGTTTCGTGTTCCCTTGTGTGAAATTTTGGAATTATTACAAGTCAATAATAAGAAAGTGAGAAAAGTAAAAAAGTTGAATAGGAGGGTAAAAAAGTTAAGGGATAAAAAACCCACTCATTCGGTTTACGAGAAAAGTAAAAAGATAAAAAAGAAAATAGATAATATAATTTTTTTTTTATCTCATTCTCCTATTAAATAAATTTTTAAAAAAATATATATTTTATTAGGAAAAAAAAAAAACTAGAATTGGGTATTAAAAAAAAAAAATCAACATGTAAAAAGTAGGGGAAAAAGTAAAGGTAAAATAGTGATTATTAATTACCATAAGTACCTTATCTTTCCCCATATTTTTGCTCTCCCAATTGTGGGAATAGAAAAGTGAGAGGCCAGGAAGAAAACTCTCACACCTCCTATTTTCTACCCTTCAAAATCACTCTAACCAAACACCTCCTCCCCCTTTTCTCTCCTCAAACGGTCATTAAGACATGTCCCATGAATTCTACACATTTATTGCTTGAACATCTCTCTTGGGGTATCTTGTGTGGGCCCATTAAACATATGGGTTTGAAAGTTTGCTACTTACTCAGATGTTAGGGTGAAGATTGAAGTCACTAATTGGTTTAGGTCCGAGATCTACTCTTTGACCCTTACTTCCATGACTAAAAAAGTGTTTAATTTCATAATTTAATTTTATTTCATATACCCAACTCTCTTTTATTGTACTAAAATTGTGTTTAATAAAACCAAACAAATATGAATTAAGTACACATATTACTGTTATCAAATTTCAAATATAATAAGAGTACGTTTGGTATACTGAATGGAAATTACATTAGAAATAGGTAATCTTTATTACTGAGAATAATGTAATGGAATAACTATTATTGACTTATTGTCTATAAGTTTGGTTATTACATATGAAAAGCTTATAAAAGATGATGTATAAGGAAAATTTATATTTTTGGAAATATATTAATTTTAAGACCTATTATGTGTATAAAGGAATAACTGTTACATCCATTTTAAAGAGGAACAACTATTCTTCAATTTAAAGAATAACTATTCCTTTGTAATAATTAATTCATAAAATAAAGATGCAACCAAATAATCGAATTGCTATTATACATGAATAGTTATTCCATTTCAGGAGCTATTACACCATACCAAATATACCCTAATATTATATAACATAAGCAATGCAAGCTATAAGCCACAACAAAATATGTAGAAAGTTGGCGTTATCTCAAAACTCAAAAGTCAAAAACATAATTTTTTTTTTTTTTTTTTTTGAGAAACAAACATAAATTAATTAATATACACTAAACACGCTTCTCTCAATTATAAGCAAATTTAGAAATACCACTGCACACAATACACCAATGACTAAGTTGGAGAGAGAAAAGGCGGCGGTTGTTGAGTGGAGGTTGGAAGCCTGAAGTGGAGTATGACTATAACTCAGATAATGACTGGGCGTGGCGAATAGGCAATTTGTGAATGAAAGTGTGCAACATTGATGTCATGTTATCCATAATTGAGGATGATGGCATGTTTGGCCATACGCATTAAATCATTATCAAGGTAACAACATTGGTATGTTTTGGTTACGTTTATTATGAAAAGTGCTACTAGTTTTTATTTAAGTCTACCATTGACATCACTATTCACTTACCACTAATAATTGCCACCTAGAATTTTTTGGAAAAATATTGTGTCCTTATTTTACTCTTTTATTATAAGTCTTAATCATATATTGTCATCTGAGTTAATAAATAAAATATATATGAACTAGAATTCCAACTCACTTATAAACAAAATATATCAAATTGAGTTGATAAACAAAATATACATGAACTAGTATCTTAACTCATTTATAAACAAATAGGAGTGGAATAGGAGAGTGAGAGTAGGAAGCGGTAGAGAGAGAAATAAGATTGTTAGGGTTTGTGAAGTAATTAGGTTTCATATAGGAAGAGCCAAATAGGAGAAAAAAAAATTAGATATAAAAATAGTAATTATATAAAATATTTTTAAATATATATAATTTAAATTTAAATATATAGGTGGGTTGGATCGAGTTAGGTGGGTTTGTGATTGTAATGACCTGAACCCAACTCGATTCACTATTAAAAGAAATTTCATAACCCAACCCAGTCTATCAACCTAGAAAAACTGACCCAACCCAGCAAGTTGCCTCAGGTCGGGTCAGTTTGGCGGGTTGGTGGGTTGGCTACACACACCTAGGTAGAAGAATTTGATATCAAGAACTTAAACTACCTCCAAGCCATTGTTAAGGAAACTTTACGCCTTTACCCTCCAGGTCCTATCACAGGATAGCGTGAAGCTATGGAAGATTGTAATGTTGGAGGCTATAATGTTCCTAAGGGCACTCGTTTGATCATCAGTATGTGGAAGCTACAATGAGACCCCGTGTGTGGTCGAACCCATCTGAATTCAAACCAAAGAGATTTATGACAACACATGCAAATTTTGAGTATATTCCATTTAATTCTAGTAGAAGGTCATGCCCAGGAATTACATTCGGCTTGCAAGTTGTTCATTTGGCACTGGCTTGTTTGCTTCAAGGATTCAATATCATGACTGTGGGTGGTGTGGAGGTGGATATGAGTGAAAGTTCAGGACTTGACTTAATTACCAAAAGTAGATCCACTAAATGTCATTCTCAAGCCTCGTCTACCTAAGGAGCTCTTCTAATGCCTTTGAAGCTACTTCTTTGTGAAGGTTATTATTGTGAAATATACATGTCATAGTTGAAGTGTGTGAGAGTGCTTTTTTTTTCTTAGCACACAGGCCCAAGTAGAGATAAGGATCCCGGGCCCAAATACTTGTTATTTTGGTGGACTGGGCTTGGTTCACCGCAGCTAAATGGGGCTAATTACGAACCAAGTTGTGCGCAAGTCATATAAAGCTCCTCAAGATGAAAAAATACAATTCCTCTTAGTACCCTGGGGCGTATTGTCGTGGGATCCCGGGCATACTGTCGTGGGATCCCGGGACGTACTAGGCCTGTAAGAACCCAGAAGCTCTGGTTTTCTGAACTATATGGTCTTTTCCCATGTTTTATTATGCGATAGAGCTTTGTCCTCTCTCTTTACCTCTATGGGTGCTTCATAAAAAAGAAACACACTATACAATACACATATCTCTAAATAATTGTTAGTTTCTTAGATTAGGATATACATTTTAATACATATACATACATGTAAATGAGTTTCATGAGGATGATTCTGCCACGAGGATCCTGGCCCCAATTCTCACAGACTTGGTGCTTTTGCACAAGACTTGTGGGATTTGGAACTCAAGTCTGAGTGGCTTTTGCTTGAGCTCTGCCTTCCAAGATAGTTAGATGAGAAGGATTTTAGCAAGAAACAGTAAAGGAAGACAATGCAATAAAGAAATGCACGAAATAATTGTTAGAGATCCTCAAATCAATATGAGGTATTTCATTATTTTCTTGATTGTGGATTACAATATGCTCACTAAGACGTGATACAAGGTTCAACTAAGTTCAAAAATTACAGACTTTGATAGCTATTCAAGCTTCCAAGACTTGCAAAGTTTGAATTTGTTGAATCCGAGTATGTGCTATAGTGTTATGTGCTATAGTGGCAGTCTCTGGGATACCGGGAGCAGTTCCTCTGTTTTCTTTTGTTTTTACAGAGCTTTTCCTATAGTTCTATATTCACATGATACAAGGTTCAACTAAGTTCAAAAGTTACAGACTTTGATAGCTATTCAAGCTTCCAAGACTTGCAAAGTTTGAATTTGTTGAATCCAAGCATATGCTATAATGGCTGTTTCTGGGATACCGGGAGCGGTTCCTCTGTTTTTGTTGAGTTTTACAGAGTTTTCTTAACGATTTCCTCTTTTTTCTTCTATTCTGCATCATGCCTTCTTTTATAGCACAGATCGAGCTCTGGGATACTGGTGATTTCTCCCTTTTGCCCCTTAAAGTTTGTCTCGTGCCTGGTTGCTTCAGGATCATGTTGTTTCCTTTTCTTCATAGTTTCTTTCTTTTTGTTGCAACCAGATGAAAATCTCCCAGCTAGCTTCCTATTTCCAGATTTTCCCGTTGGATGACCTGAGGCTTTTTGGCTTTTGCTTCAGCTTTTTCAGTCGTACTTTTCCTTGTCTCTTTCTTCAAATGAGTGGAACCAAAGCCCTGCGTTTTTCTTTGTACTTCCACTGCATGTCTGGGTTATAAGGTCCACGTGCCTTTTGTCTCTTTTCTCTCTTTAAATCTGCTTTAATTCACTTTTGCTGTGCTGCACGTCCTGAGGATCCCGAGCCTCTGGCAGCCTCTGGGGATCCCGGCCCAGTTCTTTCACTGGATTTTGCTGGATTTTTAATGGTCTTTTTTGCTGGAAATCTGAACATGCATAGGGCCTTAATGTCGATTCTCCTTGCTGCATGAATTGGGCCTTCTTTTGTCAAAGCCCATGGTCTTTCCTTACTTTTCATAGAACAAGCTTTCCTGTGAAATTTTGGCCTTCAACAAAGTGTTAAATAAATATTTGGTTTTATTGTGGCAAGTGATGAGATGTACAGTATGAACCAGCTTTATCCTTATCTAAAGATATCCTTTGTTGTTTAGGTTGCCATTACTAACTCCATTCCTGACAACAATAAAAATAAATTTCAATAGTTCTTTCTTTCTTTTTTTTTTCTTTTTTTCTTTTTTAAATTTACCCTACCCACTTTCTTAAACAACAAATCTCCATGAAAGGTTAATTTAAAGACAACACATGCTTCCATCCACATTCGTACTGTTATTTCTCTATGGAAAGTTATGCCCCCTTTATTAAATTGTTTAGTTGTAATGCAACACGAGTATCTTCAAAATTACCACTTTATTACCTTTTGTGATGCTCGGATTGCTAAGAATCATGTCAATCAAGCACATTTATGCAAAAAAGATGTAAAAGCCAAAAATTTCAAATTTCCATGGTGAAATATTGTGTATGTAGAGGTCATAGAGAAAAACAAAAGTACGTAATTACAATATTACGACGAAATTAGTACAAGATAGTACAATAGTATAGTGGACCTAGGGATGGACTTGGGCTAGGCTTACACTAATAGCCCTAAAACAAAAGGTGGAAAGTGACAGACCAACTTGAGTTTGAAAATCTAATTATGGAAGCACTTTATAGGGTGTGACTTGACGAAAATATCTACAAGCTAATCTTGAGACACAATGGAAAATTGGAAATGACTTGGGAGAATCCTAAATGAGGTGATGCTAGACAACATAACAATCTAACTTGTTGTGATTGGTTCGTTCACAAAAGACATCACCACAAGCAATCTAAATCGCACTCATTATAAGTGGCAAAGGAGATGCGCACACCTAAATCCTGTAGGAGTCAACACTTTCAAGCATTTTAAGTGGCATTGAAAGTTAGTAAAGTCTAAATTGGACCGTTGTAGAACTATTCTACACTCCACAAGCTTCAGAGAACTTTGGAATAGCTCAAATCAAATTTAAATTGAACTTTTTCGTTCCATTTCAATGAAACAAGGTTAATTTGTGCCCAAACTAGACCAAACAAGTTGAACTAAGATCAATTTGACCCAAAACCGCATTAAGTACTAGATCAAACTTATTTTTGTAAACACTATTATGTGAACTTACTAGTCGGATCTGAGTCAAGGAAGTTTGCCCAAATGAAATTTTTTGTGCTTCCTTTAAATATCTATCTATATTTATATACATGAGTTCACTAAACTACATGTCGTTTAGTGAAGCATCACAAAATCTTACAAAACGACACGTCGTTTACTAACCAGGCCAACTTTTGAAATCAAAGCTCTTCGTTTTGCTCATCTTCTTCATCCTCCTCAATCTGTACCCATTCTATGCTTCTTCGAACATCGCCTTAGCATGATGCCAAAAAATCGTTGTTACAGTTGCCCTTAGGTTTCATCACCAACAACTTTATTCGCCAAAAAAAAAAAAAAACTCAGTTTTGCTCTAGCTCATCATTTTCTCCACTCTCTCAGTTTGGAATGATGCAACCATGATCACCATGGCTCAGCACCACACAATAACTACATCCTCCTATCAACGCCAATGGACAACAACAGTCTTGGTCTGAACCAGAGGTACGAAAATGCATTGTGGGTTCAGGGTTGTCATGCATCCATGCCTGAGATCCACAATTTTCCATTTACATGGTTCTAATTTAATTATTATTTACATTGTAGGCCCAATTCTGTAAAAGAAATAAGCTACATAAAAATAAAATAGGGACTGTCACTGTAGTAGAAAAAAGTTTTATCCCAAAATCTTCAAAATCCGCTGCAAAACAGTCCATGTCCTTATAGGTTTTCCCACGCCCAAATGTGTTAGTCCTACATTAGAGTTAGTTGCCCTACTAAAGTAAACAAACATTTGAAGCAGTGGCGGAGTCAGGAATTTAGGTCAGGTCAAGGGGCAAGATTAAAAGTAAAAAACTAATCTAAAAATATTAATCAATATTAAAAACAAAATAAATAAGCAACTGTACGGCCCCCGCACCGTGTCCTATATTGGGCTTTGGACCCTGGCCTGGGTATATGGCCCATGAGGCCAATCCCCTTCTACCTGGCGGCCCACCCCCGGGCCACGCATGCTGCAGGCCCAAGCCTTGCCTCTTCATCGTTTCTCGGCAACACCTTCCCAAGCAGTGATAGATATTTGACTCTCGGGACGCCCCGCGCTGTACCTACCCGGCTGTGCCTCGGAGAGGCATCGCTGCCGAGAACTATCGTAGAGGTGGGAACCAAGTTCCAACGCCACCCTCACCGCTTCCCACTCCCACCTGACCACCCACTTACGATCGATAATATTGGACCGCCGGTTGCACTCATTGGCAAGTAATTATGACCTCTCCACTAAACTATGGACTATAAATACAAGAAGTTTTGAGAAGACAAGGGTTGGTCAAAAGGAGGGGAGAGAAGAGTGGCAATAGAAAAGTGAAACAGAGAGAATATCTGAGGGGAGGAAGAGGAAGTAGTGTGTTGCCGAGAAAGAGAAAAGTGATCTCATTGAGTCCTTAGTTGGAGAACTACCCATAGTAGGAAATTCAGCCCAACAAACAAATAAGTTGTGAGCCCAAGTGGGGCTGAGCCCATAGGCCTCATTTGCGACCCGCACAATTGGTGCCGTCTGTGGAAAAATCCTACTAAGCAGTGGTTCCGTCGAGACTCGTTCACAGGAAGATGTCTGGAAGTAACGCCGAGAGCGGCTGGGCAGGGTCTTCCCGGGGCTCCACCTGGCGGGAACAGAGGCAGAAGAGACGCGAGGATCCGGTTTACGAGCAATTGGAAGAGCGATCCGATCTTGGAGAAGGGTCGTATCAAACGGAGAGAACGGCATCCCATGCTTCCCGGCACAGGTAGCCCGACACCAGGGATGAAGAGCTTGAGCGGCTGCGGAGGTTAGTACGAGACCTGGAGTTGGAAGCACGAAACGAGCGCCGCCGAGCCGGACAAGACGATCGAGGGAGAAGGCCTGACGCCGAGGAAGAGAGACGCGGGATGGGGTCGAATCAATCAGGATCCCGCCTCCACCAGGAGCGCTCGCACTCGAGGGAGTCCCGTCGCCGTCGAAACCGCTCCATGTCAGTGGAATCTCGCCGACGGCGAAATTGCTCTCGGTCGCGGGAATACGGGAATCGGGGCTCGGGATCTCCAGAGGGACGGCCAAGGAATGCGGCCATGGATGCAATGAGCCGTGCATTGCGCAAGGCGGCTCGGTCCCCATTCTCAGCAGATATTGAGCGAGCACCGATACCAGACAGATTTACGCGCCCCCGTTCAATTCGTATGGTGGGAAGATGGACCTCGTGGAGCATGTCAGCCACTACATCCAGATGATGTCTCTGCATACCCGCAATGACGCTCTGATGTGCAAGGCTTTTCCCTCCAGCCTTGGTCCCACGGCCTTAAGGTGGTTCAACGGGTTGCGCAAGGGCTCCATTCACAGTTTTGCCGAGCTAATACAGGAGTTCGTTCCCGTTTCGTGACGTGCAGCCGGGAACAGCAACCGGTGGACGCGCTGCTGTCTATGAAAATGAGGGCAGGGGAAACCCTCCGTGATTATGCTAGCCGATACTGGGAGCTCTACAACGAGATTGGCGGAGGGAACGAGAAGATTGCAGCGAGCACTTTCAGAATAGGATTGCCTGACGAGTCGGGGTTGAGGGAATCATTAACTAAGAAACCTCCCGAGGATATGAGGCAGCTGATGAGGCGCATTAAGGAGTACAAGCGGTTGGAAGATGATAGAATACAAAGCAAAGGCAAGGCGCAGGTGAATGATCGTCCTCGGCAGAGCGATTTTCAACAGAGGGCCCGGGGAAATTTGAGGATTCAAGAACCAGTAGCGCCAGTAGGGGAGGTGAACGTGACGTTCAAGGAGCCCGTGCATAAAATTGTGGATAAGATCAAGCACGAGCCGTACTTCAGGTGGCCAAACCGGATGGCTGGCGACCCCTCTAGGAGGAATCAGAACCTATACTGCACCTACCACAAAGACCGGGGCATACTACCGAGCAATGCCGAGTGTTAAGGGACCATCTCGGGCAGTTGGCTAAGGCAGGACACCTCAAGGATTTTGTGACGGATGCCGGGGATCGAGGAACAGGGCATGGCGCCGCACACAGAGGGAACCCCCTTCCGCCCCCTCTTGGGGTAATTGATGTAATTCACGTCGCCCCGAGGGGCATTTCAACGGCAAAGGGGAAGGAGGTGTTAACAATGATATCGGTAAAGGGGAGTACGGGCGTGCCACCTCCCGCGAAGAATATCAGACCAACCCGAGAGCCAATCGCTTTCGGCGACAGTGATTTGGAAGGAACCATTCAGCCGCACGACGACGCGTTGATTGTCACGGCGAGGGTTGGCGGCTTCGTTGTGAAGAGAATAATGATAGACCAGGGAAGCGGAGCGGATGTTATGTACCCGGACCTATTCAGGGGGCTTGGGTTGAGGGCTGAGAATCTGTCAAAGTACAACACTCCCCTAGTTGGGTTCGACGGGAAAATGGTGGCTCCCGAGGGGCAAATCTCTCTGCCCGTGAACATGGGGGGCAAGGAGGTAATGGTAAGCTTCTTCGAAGTGGCCTCATACTCCCCCTATACGGCGATTCTTGGGAAGCCATGGATACATGCAATGGGGGCTATCCCGTCCACTCTGCACATGAGGGTCAAGTTTCATACTGATTGTGGTGTCACGGTGATACAAGGAAGTCAGCAGGCAGCCAAGCGATGTTTGATCGCCATGGTCAATTGGGAGAAGGAGCAAACAGACCAGAAGGATCAGGCTGACCCCAAATGTTCGTCGTCGGGGACACCTTTATAGCAATCACAGAGCCTGCCAGAGAAGGAGGTCCCGCGCGCCGAGAGCATGCTCAAGGTAAAGGTGTTGCCAGATACGGACAAGTACTTCCAAATAGGGGAGAGCATGGAGGACCGGGAGAAAGTAGAGATGTTGTTACTCCTAATACGGAATGTGGACGTATTTGCATGGAGTCCATACGAGGTTTCCGGGGTGGACTCCGAATTCATCGTGCATAGACATGGAGTTGACCCCTCATTCGCCCCTAAAAAGCAGAGGCCGAGGAGATCAGCCTGGGAGCACTCCGAGGCAGTAAAGGCGGAAGTTCAAAGATTGAAGGAGGCAGGGGTGATTCGGGAGATCTTCTTCCCGGATTGGTTGGCGAACACCGTAGTAGTAAGAAGAAGAACAGCAAGTGGAGGGTCTGCGTCGATTTCACCGATCTGAATAGGGCCTGCCCAAAAGACCCTTTTCTCGTGCCCAAGATTGATTAGCTAGTGGACACTACGTGTGGGCACCCGAGGATGAGTTTTCTAGACGCTTTCCAAGGGTATCACCAAATTGCCCTGGCGCCCGAGGATCAAGAAAAAACGGCGTTCATCTCCCCGGAGGCAAATTACCACTACACGAGGATGCCCTTCAGACTGAAGAACGCCGAGGCCACCTACCAACGAATGATAACGAGAATGTTCCGAGACAAGATAGGGCGCACGGTCGAGGTGTACATCGACGACATGGTAGTTAAGAGCAAACAAGAAGCCCTGTATATAGGGGAACTCCAGGCGGTTTTCGAGGTTCTCCGACGGCACAAGTTGTGCCTTAATGCGGAGAAGTGCGCATTTGGTGTCGGGGCCGGGAAGTTCTTAGGGTACCTGATCAGTACACGGGGAATTGAGGTCAACCCCGACCAGATAGAAGCTGTGAGAAGACTGAAGCCACCGAGCAACCCGAAGGAAGTGCAAATACTAACCGGGATGCTGGCAGCCCTTAACTGGTTCATCTCAAAATTCGCAGATCGCTGCCGACCGTTCTACCAACTGCTGAAGAAATGGACTGGATTTCGGTGGAGTAAGGAGTGCGAAGAGGCCTTTGTGGATCTGAAGGTTTATTTGGCGCGAGCGCCCATGCTTACGGCACCAGAGCCAGGTGAGGATTTGTTCATGTATCTGGCGGTATTCGAGCACGCCGCGAGCGCCGTGCTACTGAGGGACAAAGGGATCCAGCAACCCGTGTACTACATTAGCAAAACTTTTGTCGACGCTGAGACGAGATACTTGCCCATGGAGAAGCTTGTATTAGCCCTGATACACGCCACCAGGAAGTTACCGCACTATTTCCAAGCTCACACCGTACACGTCCTGACCGAGTACCCATTACAGTCGTTATTGAAGAGGTCGAATTTCACGGGCCGTATAGCCAAATGGGGGACTCAACTCGGTTCCTTCGACATACGGTACAGACCTCGAAGCTCGGTGAAGGGCCAGGTCCTCGCAGATTTTATCGCCGAGTTTTCGCCCAGAGAGAAGGGGGAGATGGTCTGCCAACTGGAGGCTCGACCGTGAAAGGTATTCGTAGACGGTGCGTCAAGCTCCACGGGCACCGGTTCAGGAGTTGTTATGATCACCCCCGAAGGAATACGACTAGAACACTCGTTTAGATTGGGTTTCAGGGCGTCCAAAAACGAGGCAGAATACGAGGCTTTTCTGGCCGGGTTGAGGGCAACATCGAGCCTGGGGGCTCGGGAGATTGAGCTATATTCAGATTCGCGTTTGGTGGTTAATCAGGTGCAGGGCAGTTTTGAAGCCCGAGATCCCCGGATGAAAGCATATCTAGAACAAGCAAGGCTAGTTATGGCCCGCTTCAACACGGTGAAGGTTTTCCACATAGCCCGAACACAGAACAGACATGCTGACTCCCTAGCCACGCTGGCGTCCTCAGTAACCGAAGAGATACCACGGCAAATCAAAATCGAGCTTATCCTAGAGCCGAGCGTCAGGGTAATGAGCGACTCGGGAACTATAGGGATCAATGCCATGGCAATCGCAGCCCCTACCCCGTGTTGGATCGACCCCATAACCGACTGCCGAGTGACGAAAAAGAGGGCATCAGGATCCGTAGGATGGCTCCTCGATATTGGTTGGTGGAAGACCGGACTTTGTATCGAAGGTCCTTCGGAGGGCCGTACCTCTTGTGCTTACGCCCGGAAAAGGTGGGCGAGCTCTTGGCGGAGCTCCACTCTGGGGTGTGCGGCGGCCATGTCGGGGGACGTTCATTGGCGTACCGAGCAATGACTCAGGGGTTTTGGTGGCCTCAGATGCAGAAAGACGCCGCCGAGTATGTGCTTAAATGTGAGCAGTGTCAAAAGCACGCCCCTCTAATCCATCAACCCGCGGGCCACCTGAACCCGATCAGCAGTCCTTGGCCTTTTGCACAGTGGGGGCTGGACATCATCGGCCCGTTCCCTCGGGCGACGGTCGGCCGAAAGTTTGTTTTGGTGGCCGTCGACTATTTTACCAAGTGGGCGGAGGCGGAGGCTGTGGCCAACATACGAGATGTGGAAGTAAAGAAATTCGTATGGAAAAATATCATCACCAGATTCGGGGTGCCGAACACTATCATATCGGACAACGGACTACAGTTTGACAGCCGGGCATTTCGAGACTTTTGCGGTGGTCTCGGTATCAAAAACAGGTACTCAACTCCTTCTTATCCACAGGGCAACGGTCAGGCAGAGGCCGTGAATAAGGTGATTGTGAGTAGGCTGAAGAAAAGGCTGGAGGGCGCAAAGGGAAACTGGGCCGAGGAACTTCCAAAAGTCTTGTGGGCATACCGCACCACTCCTAGACGGTCCACCGGGGAGACCCCTTTCTCTCTCATGTACGGAGCGGAAGCCGTGATCCCTACCGAGGTGAATCTATGTAGTGTGCGAGTAGCGGGGTTCGATCACGCCCAAAACGACGAAATGATGGTAGGATATTTGGATAAGGTGGAAGAGTACCGCGAAATGGTGACAATACGGCTCACGGAGTATCAGCAGAAGCTCGCCTAGAGATACAACCGAGGTGTAAGAACGAGGGAGTTTGTCGCTGGGGACTTGGTTCTCAGAAGAGCCGTGGGCAACATGCGGAACACTAGTGCCGGGAAATTGGCGCAGACATGGGAGGGACCCTACAGGGTCACAGCCGTGGCCGACACTGGGGCTTACTTCTTGGAAGACCTAGACGAGAGACAGCTGCCCCAACCGTGGAACGTCCACAATCTCAAGAAGTACTATCATTGATGGGCGATACGCCGGGCATAAAGTTAACCGCGACCTATTGTATATGTTTTGTAGATATACTAATGATGTTTTTCAAGCAAGCCCGCATCTTTCTGACCCTGATCCTCGGTTCGATCCCACTCACCGAGCAGTGGAAACCCAGACGATTCACTCTAAGGACAGAATCCTGACCCTCGGTTCGACCCTATCACCGAGCAGGTGGAAACCTTAGCCTTTTTGTTCTAAGGACAAAAACCTAACCCTCGGTTCGATCCCTATCACCGAGCAGGTGGAAACCTAAACCTTTTTGTTCTAAGGACAGAAACCTGATCCTCGGTTCGATCCCTATCACCGAGCAGGTGGAAACCTTAGCCTTTTTATTCTAAGGACAGAAACCTGACCCTCGGTTCGATCCCTATCACCGAGCAGGTGGAAACCTTAGTCTTTTTATTCTAAGGACAGAAACCTGACTCTCGGTTCGATCCCTATCACCGAGCAGGCGGAAACCTTAGCCTTTTTATTCTAAGGACCGAAACTTGACCCTCGGTTTGATTCCTATCACCGAGCAGGTGGAAACCTTAGCCTTTTTGTTCTAAGGACAGAAACCTGACCCTCGTTCGATCCCTATCACTGAGCAGGTGGAAACCTTAAGGGTTCTAAGGACAGAAGCCCGACCCTCGGTTCGATCCTACCACCGAGCAGGTGGAAACCTTACCATGGTCGGACACATCACAATAAAGAGGCAACCAACAGGAGTTCATTACTTGGCAAACACGAAAGAGCAACACGATAAAGCATTCATATTAGAGCATAAAACTTAAATTAACGTTTTGTTGCCAAAACCCGACAACTCGAAATAAAGAAAAGACAACATAAACAAATTATCCCATCACCACAACCCAGTGACATAGGCAATTCCGCTCACTGAAATTCTTAAAAGAAGGAAAAATAAAGAAGGGCTAGCTTTCTACTTTAGATGTCCGCCACATGTACGGAGGATGCGTCCTCTTGAGAGCGTTGGTCGGCGTGAGGAGTTGGCGGCTGGATGTCCTCCCCGGCTCGGTCCCTAACATGGGGGTGGCTGGTCCCCTCCATGTCGGTCGGCACTGCATGAGAGTCAATGGCATTCACCAGTTCCCTTATGCTGGAGGTCTCTTCTTCATCAATAACAAGGAGCGTGGGATTCTCACTTTGGGGGATGCTCGGGAGAGGGATCTTGCTGCAATCCCTTAACGAAGAATCCTTGGGAATCCCCAAGGCTTGAAGAGCGGCGAACCAACCCTCCTTATATCCGAGCCTGTGGGCCTGGCGAATGACCGGTTCTGTCGAATTCTCGGCATCCGCGAACCCCTCGTTATACCACTTGTTCTCACAGGCCTCCAGTACCGCCTTTGAGTCGGACAGTTGTCCTTCTAGCATGGTATTCAAGCTCTGAGCCTCCGCCAATTTGAGCTCGGTGCCGCCCAGTTGCAGTTCCAGCTCCTCAGACTTCCTTTCGGCAAGAGCCTGGGCCTTTACAGCGTAGCAATTTTATTCTCTACCTCCTCGGCTATTTTCGACTTCTCATTCGCCGTGGCCTCGGCAACATCCTTCAGAGCCTTCTCCCGCTCAACCTCCTCGGCCAGCTCCTTCATCCTCCCGTCCACAACGTACGACATTTGCGCAGCCTGGCCACACAATATTCACTTTGTAAGGTAAAATGGAAAGTACACGTACATAGGCAAATAGGAAGCCGAGAATCGTAAAGAAAAGTAAAATAGTTACCGCTATAGTGTGCCACTGCAAACGCCTCCCCAAAGACTCGTCCGTCGATTCCGTGAAAGCGTGCAAGTCCTCGGGCAAGAGGATGCCGCACGCCAGACTCTGTGCCACGCGGCCACCATAACCTTTGTCCCATACTCGGGCACTGGCCGTCGATGGAAGAGGCTCGCCGCCAAGTTGGAAGGAGGGTCGCCATGCTGCCGGAGCCTGGGAAGTAGATGCCAGGTCTATCCCGGTTTGCGCTACCAATTCCCGGATGACAATACCGGCCGAGGGTCAAGGGGGCACATTGCCTGAGCCCGTCTGAGTTTGATCGGTTGTGCGCGGCCTTTTTCGAACTCGGGTTGATGGGACAGCGGGAGGCGAAGCATCTTGACCGGAGGTTGGTTGTCGATACACGGCAGGCCGGGCACTCGGGACGAAGCGGTCGATCGTCATCTTCCTCCTAGCCACCATGGTGTTGCCTTGATCGGATCCTGCTTCAGAAGAGTCAGTTGGTTCTGCGGCTGCACCCTCCCCTTCTCGAACAGGAGCCTCGGGCTCTACCGTTCTCTCGGGCTGAGCAGGAGCTTGTTGGATTTGCTCGTAGGCGCGTCTCTTACGCTCGGCAGATACGCCATCGGCTGATTCGTCACGGATAGGCTGTCGCTCGTTTAAACAAATGAACCGAGGGCCGAGATCACGTGCCTTGCCTACGGTTAGCCCTAGGGGGAAGAAGTTCGCGTGCCGGACGTCGATGTATGAGAGGAAAGGGCTGTCAACTAGCAAAGCTTGGCTGAACGCCTGCCAAGTTGAGTAGACGGGATTGACACCAAGGATGAGGTGGGATGCTCGGAGTTGTCCGTCCGTGTGCATGAAGATTTCTAACCTGAGCACGAAGTTCAGGTCCCGAACGTGTACCACTCTGATGTCCGGCCTGAATCTTTTGCTCTCTGCACAAAGGAAATAAGGGTTAACAATTACATAATCGTACCAAGATTAAAAAGACCAAAGTAAATAAAAGCTAGTCACCGACCAACGTCACGCGGCGAAAACGCACAGGGGACCTCCTCGGCAAACCAATTGTCGCTCACCCGAACGAAATCTTTTGCCGAGTTACGATTCGAATCTGGTAGGCATGAGATAAGCCGTACCCTCACATCCCTAGTCTTTATATAATAGTCAGACTTGATATTGCCGCACAGACTATACATCTAATTAATGTCATAATGATTTAGTTGCAACCCATACAACTGGTTCAGCCTACTCACACAGCTCACTACCCGGTAAAAGTTGGGAGGGAGTTGGTCGGGACAAAGGCCGTAGAATCTAAGGGTGCTAAGAATTAGAGGGTCAACCGGGAACCTAAGCCCACCCTCTAGAATGGCCATCAAGGGAAAGAACACCGTGTTTTCACCACGGCGCCTCTGGATGTCGATATCGCCCATATTGCAGTAGGCAATATCTACGTCACTAGGGACATTATATGCTTCCTTAAATCTAGCCAAAGCGTGTTCAGAAGAAAGGAGGTGCGAGTAACTCATTTTTCAAAACGAATGTTTTTTAAAGAAAATCAAGAAAAGAAATGCTATGATTATCAAAGAATCGACTGAACTGGCTAAACAGAAAAAGTAAGAAGAGGGAAAGGAACTTACTATGGGCTCTAAAAAGGAAGTGTGTTCTGGGCCAGGGGGAGAACCACGAAGGAGGGATGCTCGGCAGAGTAAAATATTGTAAAATGAGGAATGCGAAAGTAAGAACCAGTGAATAGAGGGACTATTTATAAGCGTGGGAAGTAAAATAAGAAGCATTAAATAATCCACTGGCGGGAAAACACGCGGACCGTCGCTTCAACTGCCACACGCGTAATGCCTCGGTTCACGAACCGTCAGGCAGTAATGACGGATAGGCCGTCAGTCAACTCCAATCGCGTCTTTTGAGACACGCATTAATGCGCCCATCAACGACCGAGCACCGACCCTTCGACTCCCCAGACGGGTATCTACCCCCTACGATCCTTGATTCACCCCCGGGAATGGGGAGCGAATCAAGGGGGGGCTATTGTACGGCCCCCGCACCGTGTCCTATATTGGGCTTTGGACCCTGGCCTAGGTATATGGCCTATGAGGCCAATCCCCTTCTACCTGGCGGCCCACCCCCGGGCCACGCATGCTGCAGGTCCAAGCCTTGCCTCTTCATCGTTTCTTGGCAACACCTTCCCAAGCAGTGATAGATATTTGACTCTCGGGACGCCCCGCGCTGTACCTACCCGGCTGTGCCTCGGAGAGGCACCGCTGCCGAGAACTATCGTAGAGGTGGGAACCAAGTTCCAACGCCACCCTCACCGCTTCCCACTCCCACCTGACCACCCACTTACGATCGATAATACTGGACCGCCGGTTGCACTCATTGGCAAGTAATTATGACCTCTCCACTAAACTATGGACTATAAATACAAGAAGTTTTAAGAAGACAAGGGTTGGTCAAAAGGAGGGGAGAGAAGAGTGGCAATAGAAAAGTGAAACAGAGAGAATATCTGAGGGGAGGAAGAGGAAGTAGTGTGTTGCCGAGAAAGAGAAAAGTGATCTCATTGAGTCCTTAGTTGGAGAACTACCCATAGTAGGAAATTCAGCCCAACAAATAAATAAGTTGTGAGCCCAAGTGGGGCTGAGCCCATAGGCCTCATTTGCGACCCGCACAGCAACTATATGCTAATATAATTGTCATATAGAATCTAACATAAAATATAAACTTTAATTTGGCTTTTCACACCTAGCTTAATTTACTCAATTGCCCTTGACGATTTTTCATATTTTGAAACCACTACATGATTTTTTCACACTCAATAGTCTTAAATATATCTTTCTAAACAATCATTCATCCATTGATCTCTCTTTCGATTGCGTAGTCGATTTTTAATTATGTTCATTATTGAAAGAGTTCTTTCAATAATAGCTATTGAAACTGGTAAGATCAATACCAAGGTCACTAATGAGTAAACCAATGGATATGAAACATCATTTTTCATTTCTATCATCTTTTTAGCAAGCTGTCCAATTCCTTTTAGTGCGGAATGCTTTTAAAAACTCAACAAAAACTCTAAGCTACAAATCGAAAGAGACTGGTATCAAAAGAAATTTTTTTTTTTTTTTAATGTGAGGCATCCTTTACTCCTTTATACTATATATATTTTTCTATAGAGTCCTATTTGTATTAGTATTAGGTTGTGTAATTCCTTTTTCGTTTGGCAATAGGATCCTTTTTTTTTTTTTCTTTTTTAAATCATTATTAGGTCAGCCCCATTCCCCTATGATTCATATTTCCTTATGGCAGCAGGATTTGCATCTTGTGTACAACTACAACCTAATGTCTTTAGTGTCGCGGGGGGTGAGGGTGAGGGATGTGTGTTGAAAGTTCGCGCGGGGGGTGGGGGTTTTAACTGCTCCCCCTCCACCCTGATTTGAAGTCTGCCATGGCTTGGTTTAATTATGCAATATGAGAGAATCTTTCATTTCAATGTTAACACCATGACTCGATCCTTATAGTTGCATTCATAGTTCAAATTTACTGTCTCCCATAAAACCCATCCACCAAATCATTTTAGGTTTATGTATGTTGGGCTTTTGATTTCTCTCTAGAGACGCCAAGCTAGCTTATCTCATACTATTGCTCATCGGCCCTCATTGTCCAATATTTATGGCCCCTTTCCCATCTCGGTGGATCGTGCTCCTGGTAGCTAGATGGGTGTTCAAGAAGAGGTGATGTGATTCTGATGGAGTTGGAGAGATCCACATAATCTCAGGGTCACATTTTTTTTTTTTTTTTAACCAATTAAAAAAGAGGCCAAGAACATCGGTATTCTTTTGTCCACATAAAAATTTGTCATTCATAAAAAATAAATATTTTATGCAGCTATCTAATGTTTATAGTCTAGAACCTATCGAAATAAGTTTCAAAGAATATTAGAAAGAGCAGCGGTGAGGATTGAGGAGATTGCATTTGGTCAGTAGGCTCAGTACGACACTCTCATCAAAAACTTCAAATCCAAGTTTTGGGATTCCTCCTCTTGCTAAATCGTTTGCGGTCATTGTTAGTTCAGATCCAAGGTCAAGCTTCTCCTATTCTCTGCATTCTCCTCTACCACTTCAGTCATTCAAATCCTCATCTAAAGATATCAGATCTGAAAAATCTCTCCACTCGTAACCGGTTCAACCTTCCCGGTTGCTGATTCCAACGATTCAACCTCCTGTTTTGAGGGTTTTTATGCATTTTCAGTTTCCGTGAATATTTTGATCGGTTTTGACACCGATTCACAGTTGAACTAGTTGAACGGCCAGTTTGGTTCGGTTTTTAAAATCATGGTTTTCCATCTCAATTCTCTTAGATCTTTGACCTTCTCACACATACCATTATCTGAGCTTTGAAGACAGCAAGAGTGAGAGATGGTACTGAGTCTATTTGAAATCAGTTTCGTGTTCCCTTGTGTGAAATTTTGGAATTATTACGAGTGAATAATTGTTAAGTTATAGTTTTTCATACAACATTTATGTTGACTTTATTTTATGACAAAAAATGTTGTAATTTCATTAATTTATTTCCTTGTATTTTATGGGATCTAATTGTAATGGGTTTAATATGAAATGGTGAAGATTTGATCAAGACGGTTAAAAGTCACATGAGAAGCACATCCTTAAAGCTGAAGAGTCAGTGTGTTTCGCGACTCATCTCGTGAGTTGGCCAAGTCGCGAGATGACCTCGTGAGATTCATTGTCAACTGGGATTTTAAGTGTGATTTTTATACCCTTCACTTATATTATATATACCCTCATTTCCAACAAAAAGTAATGCTACAGACACAAATTATTCTAAAAACATTTTACAAACACTTGATGTGGCATCCTCCACCTCAGCTTTTTAAAAATTAAAATACCACGTCAGAAATTAACAAAGTAAATTAAAAAAAAAAAAAAAAAAAAAACCAAATAACGTTTGCAACAAAACCCTCTCCCTCTTTGCGCCTCCCTCTCTACGTCTCCCTCTCTGCCTCAACAGTATTGTACGGCGTCTCCATCTCAGACCAAGCCCTCTCTGCGCCTCCCTCTTTGCCTCATCGGTGCTAACAAA
The DNA here is from genome assembly GCF_002906115.3 of Quercus suber. Classification (NCBI taxonomy): domain Eukaryota; kingdom Viridiplantae; phylum Streptophyta; class Magnoliopsida; order Fagales; family Fagaceae; genus Quercus; species Quercus suber. The sequence continues at coordinate 338,931 of NW_027070013.1, read as the reverse complement.
CTCCTAAACACAAAACGTGACGGCAAAAAACCCTGGCCTCAAATCCTCTACCTCACGCCCCTCTCTCCTTGCCATAAAATTCTCACTCTCTGACCAACGCTGCCGCCAACTCGCTGGAATCATTGCAGAACCCGCCGGAACAATGGCTGAGAACAGTGTTGCAATCCCATCTCTGCTAGTGCCGCCGTGAGCATGGTGTCTCCATGTCATCTTCCTCTCTCCCAGTAACGACAACGATTACACTCTGTTTCAGTATTGAAATTTTTTTTTTTTTTTAAATTCAAGTAATTCATATGCAAATTTGGTGTAGAGTACTACAATACTTATGGCCTTGAGGCAATCCAATGAATTATATAATCATGTGGGTGGAATGGATCGAAATAACTAATAACCAAAAAAATTTTTTCTGTATTTTGAGCTTGTCTATTGCTGGTTTTCAAAAAGAATTTCAAACTTGGACTATTGCTGGTTTTCTAACCTCAAAGATGCTGTTCGAAAATCTGGAGAAGGCATTATTTGTTGTCCCATTATTTGAACTAGGGACTTACTGATGTTGATGGCTCTTATTTTTGAGAGCCTCTTATTTGTTCTATGATCAATAGTTACTTGTACATGAATTTTAGTTGTTATTTGGACAATGATTAAAGACTTTACTTTACAATTCTTTATTTCCTTGCATTTTACTGTTTTTAATAAAATTACTAGCTCTTGCTTCGTTTGTATTGTTTATAAGCACGCTAATGCAACATTAAGAAACAGCTATTTTGATAGTCAAGTTAGTGATCATAGACATACAAGTAGGGATGACAATTTTTATCCATATCCATGAACCCGCCCATTACCCACCTCATTTGGATAAGTCTTAACCCAACCCATTTGAATATTTAGGTTAAATGGGTAAAGACCCATTTGGTTATTTAATTAGATGGGTCTAAATGGATAAATCTACTACTACCCACTAAACCCATCAAAATTTTAAAATTAAATAAACCCAAAATACCCAACCCTTCTAAAATCTAAAACTTACGTAAACAGAATAACCTTAGACACTTTCCCTTTCCCTCAGATTTTCTAAGTCAAAACATTCCCTCAGATTTTCTCACTAACCAAACAAAAGTAATTATAAAAAAATAAAATAAAAATTTATATTCCTTATCTCTCTCTCTTTCTTGCGTTGCGTTGTGTGTACACCTGTTTCTCTCTCTAAAGCTTCTTGATTCAATCCCTGATCTCCGATTCCCAATTGGAACACAATACTACAGTGGCCGTTGAATTATTTCATTGGTGGTTCAATTTTACGATTAGGTAACTAACCTTATTGAGTGGATTTTGGCATTTTCTGTGCTCAGTGGTTGTGCTCGGTGGTGGTGGTGGTGGTTGTGGACAAAGGTTGATGTGAATGCTCGAATTTGGGATATCTCTCACGCTCTCTTCCAATCGCGCCAACACCATTCAGGTTTGTCTCTCTCTCAACTCTTCTTCTTCTTCATTTGATTTTTTTTTTGTTTGTTTGTGGGTTTGTCTTTATTTTTTTTTATTTTTTTTTTTTGTGGGTCTGAAATGTAAATTACGTGTTTGATGAAATGCTTAGCAGAAGATAATGCTCTCTTTGTTTGTGTCAAACTGAAATGGAGAAATGGGATTTGGGTTATAAGTCAGCAACTAGTTGTGTAGGTAGTACTTTTACTCTAGCATTCTAAACTGATTGTTTGTATAATGATTGAAAAAAAAAAAAAAAACACTAGTAATAGCTTACTTTGTTCTGTTAGTGTAGACAAACTCATAAGCTTGGTGAAGGTGGCTTTGGACTCGTTAGATTTTCAAGATAAGATTAAGATCCCTCTCTCAATTGGGTTTTGATTTCTAAGTTAATGTCTTTTTCTTTTTTGGGTGTTTGATGATTTGCATCTATCCACTTTTACCTTTTGGGTTTTGATCAAATTGTCACCTATGTTTCTACCTTTTGTGATTTTGGTTGATTTTAAATATATATTTGTAGAAATTGTCATTTTGATTGTCTTATCTTTTAAGGTGAATCATGCCTGTAACTGAGGGGATGGATGAAGTTGAACAAACAGTTTCAAGTGGTAGCAAAAGGAGTAGGAGTAGGACTTCTGAAGTGTGGAATGATTTTGAAATATTACCTTTATATGTTGTATTTGAATTTATTGTTTAAATGATTTGAATGATTTTGAAGATGGCTGGAGGGTTTCAGTTGTATGTTATTGGTTCAGATGGTTGAACTTTTACTGCAGAAATAGCAGTTAGACTTTGCTGGTTGTTAAAGTCCTGGATTTGTGGTAATAAATTTGATGGATCTGTTAGGTTCTAAAGTTTTAGGAATTTATGTATTTAGAACTCTAATTTGTAATATTGGCAAACCATGATCAAAACGAGATGTTTAGTCTTGTTATAGTGTGCTTAAAGTTGTTTAATTATTGTAAAATTGAAATAGAGAGACTGTAGATGCATTGGGGCATTTCGGTCTAGCTCGATCGATCGAAGAATAGATTCGATCGATCGAAAGTCGACCAGATTGCGTTTTCTGCAGAATTTCCAACTCAGCCCTAACTCATTAAACGTTTAGGGTTTTATGTTTTTGCCCTAGGTATATAAGGCAAAACCCTAACCACGTTTTGAGAGTTGCTCCAGTTGTATTGTTGCTCATACATTGTTGTTTTGTGTAAATCTCTTGTGAGATCTAGAGGAGCTTTCCTTTACACAAAACTTAGGGTTTTCAAGTTAGAGATAGTATCAACATCTTGATGATCAACTTGGTTGCTACCATTGAAGCTTAAAGAATATCAAGCGTGGGTGCTTGTAGCTGATTGAAGAATTCAAGAAAGAAGGAGTCTGTGGATTCGGAGCTTGCACGTGGTCGTGTCAGTAAGTTCTACTGGTGGGTAGCATTAGGAAGTCAAGCGGGGAGCTTGTAGTCTTTCTGTATGAACTTCGATTCTTTCGCATAGTGGATTCAGGTTTACCTTGAGGATAGCTAGGTCAAATCCTCCCCAGGTTTTTACCGTGTGGTTTCCTGGGTGATCATATCATTGTGTCTTTTATTATTCCGCTGCTTTATTATTTTGATATGATTATTTGATTGCTTTAACCTAGAATTGCATAATTTGACTAAGTAACAACTTGGCTAATTAATCTAGGCTAACCAATCTGATTGTGTTTTAAGGGGTCTAAAACCGTTCAAGTGGTATCGGAGCGGGTAGCTCTTTTGTTTGAGATTTTTTGATCTCTGAGCTGATCCTTGACCCCTGTTGTCATGGATTCTTGAAAAATCTTTGTGCTTAATTGTCAACTTGTCTACTTGCAGTCTTTGCTTTTTGTTGTTTTTGTTAAATCCTTCCTTAAGTATCTTGGCATAATCACATGTGATAAGAATTATGTATGTTATACTGCTTTAACCGCCTTAAAGGCATGTGATTCTTGTCTTTGGTATTTGGATAGTGGTTGTTCCAGGCACATGACAGGAAATAAAGGCTTATTCAAATCACTCTTCGAAAGAAAGATTGGGACAGTCACTTTTGGAGATGGAAGTAAATCTGTGACCAGAGGCATTGGTACTGTGGACATTCCAGGATTGCCAGTGTTTGAAGATGTTTGGTATGTTGATGGATTAAAGGCCAATTTACTCAGCATAAGTTAGATTTGTGACAATGGACTGAATGTTCTTTTCACCAAGTATGAATGTGAGATACTTGATGGAGGAGGTGACTGTATGTGTGTTGGTGTAAGGACAACTGACAACTGTTATGGCATAACACCAAGTGTAAACAACAAGTGTTTTAGTGCAAAGATTGATCAAGTTGATTTGTGGCACCAATGGTTGGGGCATGCCAGTCATAAGCAGTTAGAGAAGATTTCAAAGTGTGAGGCAGTTATCAGTTTACCTAAATTTGAGAAGATTGATAAGTGCATTTGTGGACATGTCAGATAGGTAAACAAGTAAAATCCAAGCATCCCTCTGTGACTAGTGTTCAAACTTCAAGACCTTTAGAGTTATTACACATTGATCTCATGGGTCATGCCAGAGTTCAAAGTTTTGGTGGAAAGAAGTATATTCTAGTTGTTGTGGATGACTTTACTAGATATACTTGAGTTGTGCTTTTGAAGGATAAAGCTGAGGCTCCTGAGAAGATGATACATCTATGCAAGAAATTGCAAGTTGAGAAAGATACTGTGATAGCCAGAATCAGAAGTGATCATGGAAGAGAATTTGAGAATACCAAGCTGGCTACTTTCTGCAATGATCAAGGCACTCACCAAGAGTTCTCATCACCCAAGACACCTCAACAGAATGAGATTGTGGAAAGGAAAAATCGGGTTGTACAGGAGATGGCACGAGTCATGCTACACAACAAAAATTTGCCAAAATCCTTCTGGGGAGAAGCAGTTAACACTGCTTGCCATACACTCAACCGGGTGTATTTTAGACTTGACTCCAAGAAAACTCCCTATGAACTCTGGAGAGGGAAGAAACCTGTTGTCAAATATTTCAGGATATTTGGCAGTGACTGTTACATTCTGCGTGATAGAGAGAACCTAGAATAGACAAAGGATACTTTCTAGGATACTCTTCCACCAGTAGAGCTTATAGAGTATACAATCTGAGAACCAAAACAGTCATGGAATCTTCAAATGTTGTGATAAATGATGAAGTGTGTTCAGAAGCATCTTCAGAAAGCATTGTTCCTGCATAAGTCCCTAGAAGTTAATGATTCGTTTCCTACTGAGTATGTTGGGAAACATAGTGAGGAAGAGCTGTTGGTGTTGAATGATACAGTCTCAGTACCATCAAGTTCAGAACCATCCACTCCGGTTCGTGACACTCGACAAATACAAAGTGAGCTCAGTCCTCCATCTAAACAGAAAGGGATCACAACATCTCTTGTCAAACGTCCATCCTCTAGAGTGAGATTGAATCCTCCTTCCACAAATATATTGGGTAGTCTGAATGATAACATGAGATTGAGATCAAAAGCCTTGAATGTGATCATTCACTCATGTTATCTGTCCCAATTTGAACCGAAGAAGGTAGATGAAGTACTTCAAGATGCTGATTGGGTAAATTCCATGCATGAAGAACTTCATCAATTCGTTTGAAATGATGTGTGGGAACTAGTTCCTAGGCCGAAAAGTGTAAATGTGATTGGAACTAAATGGATCTTTAAGAACAAGTTAGATGAAAATGGCACTGTGATCAGAAATAAATTAAGACTTGTTGCACAGGGGTACACACAAGTGGAAGGAATTGATTTTGATGAGACCTTTGCACCAGTGGCTAGGTTAGAGTCCATCCAGATATTGTTAGCCATAGCAAGTCATCTAAACTTCAAGCTATATCAGATGGATGTCAGGAGTGCTTTCTTGAATGGAATGATACAAGAAGAAGTCTATGTTGAGCAACCTAAAGGCTTTGTTGATCCTCACAGACCTGATGATGTCTACAAATTGAAGAGAGCTCTCTATGGTTTGAAGCAAACTCCTAGGGCTTGGTATGATAGATTGACTGCATATATTCAAAAGGGGATCTGCAGATACAACTCTCTTCATAAGAAAGGATAAGACTGGTTTTGTTGTAGCTCAAATTTATGTTGATGACATTGTTTTTGGTGCTACTAATGATTCTCTTGCTCATTCTTTTGTAGATGAAATGAAGGCAATATTTGAAATGAGCATGGTTGGTGAATTGACTTATTTCTTGGGATTGCAGGTGAAGCAAACAGAGTCAGGAATCTACATCAATCAAGCTAAATATGCAAGACATTTAGTCAAGAGATTTGGCTTGGACAAGGCTGCTCATGCTAGAACACCAATGGCTGCTAATGCAAAATTAACAATTGATCCATCAGGTGAGTCTGTAGATATTACCTTGTATAGAAGCATGATTGGATGTCTGTTATATTTGACTGCCAGTAGGCTTGATATATCTTTTAGTGTTGGTGTTTGCTCTAGATTTCAGTCCAACCCTAAGGTTTCTCATTTAAATGCTGTTAAGAGAATTATAAAATATGTGAGTGGAACCTGTGATTATGGACTTTTTTATAGTAAGGAGTCTAATTTGTCTCTTACTAGGTTTTCTGATTCTGACTGGGCTGGGAATGCTGATGACAAAAAAAGCACCACTGGGGGGTGTTTTTATGTTGGAGCCAATCTTGTGGCTTGGATGAGTAAGAAGCAAAATTTTTTTTCTTTATCCACTGCTGAGGCAGAATATATTGCTGCTGGGAGTTGTTGTTCTCAGTTCCTTTGGATGAAAAAGTTGTTGAGTGATTATGGGATTCCTCAAGACACCATGGTTGTCTATTGTGATAATTTCAGTGCTATAGATATATCTAAGAATCCTGTTAAGCATTCTAAGACCAAACACATTGAACTTAGATATCACTTCATTAGGGATTTGGTTGAAAAGAAAATTGTTGTTCTTGAGTATATCCCTACTGATCGTTAAAATGCTAATATTTTTACCAAACCGCTTGATGGAAGTAAGTTTGAGACACTTCGTCAAGTGATTGGTGTGCTTCGGTGTCCTTAGTCTCTTTTGGCTTTCATGGTCCTTGTGCTTCATTGCTCATTCCTTTGTGACCATTGTTCTTTGTTTTTTTTTGTGGTTCTTTTGTTTTGTTTCTAGGATTTGCATTGCATTACATTCATGCATTTCATTCTAGGATTTTTTTTGTTTTCTCTTAAATAAAAAAAAAATAAAAAAAAAAAGGAGGAGAAAAGGAGAAAGCAAAAATGTGTTTGACGTTATTTTCTTGGTTTTTGAAAACAAGGTTGGTCAATTTATTTACACATATCATGTCCTATGTACCTTGTTTAGCTTTGATGAGCTTATTTATTGCACTTGACTAGTTGAAACTTTGTAGTGCATGTTGTGTGGGAAAGATGTGTATGGTTTTTTATCATTTTGTCTTGATCTTGAAGTCACATGCTATTTGACTATTGGACTTAATCCTTTTGAGAAAGACATAAATAACCATCTCACCACTATTCACTAGCCAGTCATGAACACCTTAGTGCATATCATAAGATTTTGTGCTCGAGAAAGTGTAGCACATGCACAAAAAGAACATAAGGTGTTGCCTCGGCTTAATTGCTTAATGTTAAAACTGGTGTGTACTATTAGGCTTGATGCCATCTCACATAAATAAAATTGGTGTGTACTATTAGACTTGATGCCATCTCACAAAAAAAAAAAAAAAAAAAGAGGCAAAAATACAAGAAACTTACATGATTGCAAGCTTTTGTTCTAGGAGATGTGGGAGTTATAGGATGTAACTCTTTAGGTGATCGTCTCTTTTAAATTCTATGTGATGGATTTTGTAGACTTTGTGTTTGAATTGCTATTCACATATCACCTCACATGTATTTCAAGTTTATGCTAGTTGCATACACTATACAAGTTACTCTTTGCTAAACTTTGTACATGTTATTGTGTGTGTTTTTGGTCTGACCAACCAAGTTTGAAGATTCTTTGAGAATTATGCAAAACATTTTTTTTGCTTGTGAATTTGAAAGGAAGAATGGCTGAAATTATCAAGAAACTGGGATTAAAAATTGGGTTTTTGAAAAAGCATTCCATCTCATACTCATGCATTTTTTTCTGTAATTTAATGCTTTGAGGAGTTATTTTCAAAATATGGTTTGTGCTTTTCAAATCTGTGGATTTTTCAAAAACTTTGTGAGCCTCTGCCCATTTCAATCGATCCAGTCTGATTTTCAATCGACTGAAAAAGTGCTTTATTTTGTTGAAAATTGACTGTCTCATTCGATCGATCGAATGTAATTTTCGATCAATCGAAAGTCGCGAATCAGGTTTTTAAAAACATTGTTCTTGACATTTTCAAATACTTTTTCAAAACTTTTCAAAAGTCTTTTCTCTCTCTCCGACTTGGCAAGCTCAACTATTCCAATTTTTGTCGTTTTCCTCCGGATTTTTTGCAAAGAATCTTTTTCCTCAAGCCGGTAAGACTCTTTTACCCTTCTTTTTGAATTTATTTTCATTATTTCATGCATAAATCCATGCATTTGAGGGAGATTTTCGGACTTAGTATTTTTGGGATTTTCTGTTGATTCAAGCCCTATTTTGTGCAATTGATCATTGGGTTTTTGTGGGGACACATCATAAACATGATCCTTGCTTGTTAATTTGATCAATTTTGAGTTTGGTGAAAAATTGAAAAATCTAGGATTTGTTCTTGATCCGATTTGGGGCTTTTGTTAAATTGAGTATAATTTGATGAAATTGGCTTGTTGTGTTGATGTAATTAAGCATTATAATCTATGTGCTGTGTTTTGTAATGCTCAATTCATCAATTTGTTTAAAAATTTCAACAAGTGGTTTTCAATTTTTGGGGTTTTTGATAGAAATTCCCTGTTCAAGCCAATTTTGTCAATTTAATTTCAATTGAACTTAATTGTTTACTGCATTAGTACATGCATCATGGCATTGTATTTGTTCATGCATCATATAGATTTTCATTCTATTGATTTTTGTGCAAATTTGCAGTCTGCCCTTGGTTTTGTTTTCTTGTGTTCTTTTGGTTTTCTCTTTGTGTCTCTGTCCTTTCCTTAGCATCATGCCTAGGAAGACTAGAGCCCGTAGGACTATTCCCTCCTCTTCTCCATCCCTTCCTTTCTTTGACCGTGAGAAGTTTTTGAGTGAGAAAAACCAAGAGCTTTTTGAGAAGTTTAACCTTAGGAGAAAGATTTGGGCTGGGCGTTCTGTTTTGTTAGATGAACTTGACCCTGCCATTAGGACAAACTTTGAGCGTCGGGGCTGGTTACCCTTGTTGGATGTTTCTGATCCTCCTCCACCTTCTGCCTTGATTAGAGAGTTCTTTTCGAACATCTCTATCCGCATCTATGATTCCAACACTTTAGTAAATAGTTGGATACGAGGCGTAGAGTACATCATTACTCCTCAGGTAGTGGCTGATGCTCTAGGGGTACCATTGGTCCGGAATCCTGTCTATCCGTATGACGAGTCTCCCGAGTTGAGCGACGTTTTGTCTTACATCACTGGGACTTCTGTCCAGTGGGGTTCTGATCCTAGGATCACTTCTGCTGAGCTTTCCGGGTTGCACTATTTGTTCTTTAGGATAGCTTGTCATTCCATCTGGCCCATTTCTCATGTTCACACCATTCCTCTGGAGAGGTGTGTATTTTTGTACGCCCTGGTTACTGATGCTCCTATTAGTTTTCCTCATCTCTTTCTTCGTTCTTTGAACGATGTTTATAGGAGTTCATCTACCTCTCATGCTCTTGTACATCCTATTTTTATTCATAGGATTTTGCTTTATCTTGATCTTAGTGGCTTCCCTTCCTCTGAGCCCGTTCATGTGATAGCTCCCATAGGTGCGTCTTTTCTTAGACAGAGGGCCGCTCATCTTCGAGCTGGTTCTAAACACCCTAGGTCTGAGCCGTCGAGTAGCGCACCTCCTCCTTCTTCTTCTACAGGTCTTGCTGGTGAGGATGTTCCTGATCCAGTTGGTGATGATGCTGCTGCTGCTGATGTTCCTCCACCTCCTTCAGCCAACTTTGATGTTTGTCGTACTCTGAAGACTGTCATGACCATTCAGGCGGCTCATAGTCAGATTTTGGTGGACGTACTAGATGAGATTCGTGCTCTCCGAGCCGACTTTGCGCGTCTTCATTCACCCTCACCACTTCCTTTTGATGGCGACTTGTGATTGCCTTTTGGCATTTCATCACAAAAAGGGGGAGTGGAGTTTTGTCTTGTAGAGGAGTTTTGTAGTTAAGGGGAGATTTTTTTGTTACTTTTTGTTTTAGAGGAGCTTGTGGAGTTTATAGATTGTATCTAGGTGCTTCACTTTGTATATCATTTTTGGGGATATTTATGTTAGGGGGAGTAACATTGATTGATATACATGTTATATTCATTGATTCTTGTTGCTATGTGATTCACTGCTTATTGATTTATATTTATGAGTTGTTCATTCATATATGTCTTTATTTTGTGTTGTGTGAATCTTACAAGAATGTTATACCTGTTGTTTTACTCTTTTCTGTCACACACGCGTTTATGCGTTTGTTGAGTATTTCAAGAATATACAGGTTGATTCAACTAAGCTGCTATCTACACTTGCAATCGATGGGTAGTAGTTAGGGTTGAATTTGAGCTTATGAGCATTAACTTTGTAAAAGGCTTTTTACTTGTAAAACTTTGAGCTTTTAATTAGGGTTTTGTCACGGATTGCCAAAGGGGGAGTTTGTTAGGTTCTAAAGGTTTAGGAATTTATGTATTTAGAACTCTAATTTGTAATATTGGCAAACCATGATCAAAACGATATGTTTAGTCTTGTTATAGTGTGCTCAAAGTTGTTTAATTACTGTAAAGTTGGAATTGAGAGACTGTAGATGCATTGGGGCATTTCGGTCTGACTCGATCGATCGAAGAATAGATTCGATCGATCGAAAGTTGACCAGATTGCGTTTTCTGCAGAATTTCCAACTCAGCCCTAACTCATTAAACGTTTAGGGTTTTATGTTTTTGCCCTAGGTATATAAGGTAAAACCCTAGCCACGTTTTCAGAGTTGCTCCAGTTGTATTGTTGCTCATACATTGCTGTTTTGTGTAAATCTCTTGTGAGATTTAGAGGAGCTTTCCTTTACACAAAGCTTAGGGTTTTCAAGTTAAAGATAGTATCAACATCTTGATGATCAACTTGGTTGCTACCATTGAAGCTTAAAGAATATCAAGCGTGGGTGCTTGTAGCTGATTGAAGAGTCCAAGAAAGAAGGAGTCCGTGGATTCGGAGCTTGCACGTGGTCGTGTCAGTAAGTTCTACTGGTGGGTAGCATTAGGAAGTCAAGCGGGGAGCTTGTAGTCCTTCTGTATGAACTTCGATTCTTTCGCATAATGGATTCAGGTTTACCTTGAGGATAGCTAGCTCAAATCCTCCCTAGGTTTTTACCGTGTGGTTTCCTGGGTGATTATATCATTGTGTCTTTTATTATTCCGCTGCTTTATTATTTTGATATGATTATTTGATTGCTTTAACCTAGAATTGCATAATTTGACTAAGTAACAACTTGGCTAATTAATTTAGGCTAACCAATCTGGTTGTGTTTTAAGGGGTCTAAAGCCGTTCAAACCTCAATAAGTTGGCTTCTGTCATTGCTTTCACCTCAATAATTGCTTACTATCATATTTCAATAATTGACTGGCAAACTACAACTATATTTATAGCCTATACACTTGTATTCATACTAACTACAGGCCGTTACTATTCTCTTCTGACTCAAGTTTCAGAAAAAAAGTTTAGTCAATTTGAACACCGAGCTAAATCTTAGGCAATTTGTTTTCATAAACAATATTCATTATTCATAATTTGTCTCTAATATTAGAAATGTAAGACAGAAGAGAGAGAGAGATAGAGATTAGAGAGTGTGTGTTTTAAAAGCTTTCGGAAAGTGGAGGGAAGCTTCAATTGATCATTGGGTCAAGGAATTCTTGAAGCAGAAAGGAGGTGACATTGGCTGTTAAGACTTTTTCTATGATGTTTTTAAAGAGCCAATGTAATCTTAAGACAGGTTCAATATATATCACAACTTGAGGTACAAATTGTGGATTTGAGGAGATAAGATTTTCTTGCTATCTAAAATTTTGATTGTTGTTTGAAACTAAAGATGAAAGATTTATTTGATGAGCTTATGTAGAAAGGAACATAACCTGGGTATGCAGTTCTTAATTAAAGATAACCTTATGAGTTATGACTGATTTAATTGACTTGACTTATTTGGTAGATTAAAATGATGAACATATGTAATTGGTATTAGTTGCCTCTGTTCACTAGCAGTCAACAGTAAAATAAAATGACAGAATTAAATCAGGTGACATCAATGGTTTCATCTTATGTGTCATATTCAATTACCTGAGGTTGTTGTGCTGCTTCTACAAGATACTAAAAATCTTGAGCTTGGAAATTGTTTTTGCTTTGGGTTCAAGAATAGGGTACATCTTATCCTAATGCCTTGCTATCAAAACTTGGAAAACCACAAGCTACCCATAAAAAGCAACACAAAGTAAGTTGTAAAAGAAAATAATGATAAAAGTGACTCCTTGTCAAGAATAACCTAATAATTATTTTATGCTTTTTTTTTTTTCCAATTAGATGGTACTTGCTAATTTCATCTTTTCCAATTCTTATAATCATGCTAGCATAGAGTTTTTACCATACCAACACATAAGCAAGTCTCTATAATCCATCTTTCTTTTGAAAGTATGGTAAAGTTTCACTGTCACAAAAGTTCATGAATTTTGATACTTATACAATTTGTTCCATTTTTAGTCAAAGTTTGCCAACAAAAGAAGAAGATCAGTGAAAAGCAAGTTACTAATGTATATGGGCAAATTAAAACTTATTTATCTTTGGTTTAGCCGAAATTTAAGTTGTTTACTTGTAGTTTGAAATTTGACATTTTACCCATCTGAAGTTAGCTCAGTTATTTTTGTAACTTACTTCTATTAAAAACATGACTAAATATGTAATTTTTCCCCACTTTAATGTCTCTCTCCTCCAAAAATACAAAAAACATAAAAATATGAGATCAAAAAGAATCTAGTGGAACACTTGTATCATGAGATTTTAAATCACAGGCAATTTAAATTTTGGTCAAACCTCAAGTGGGTAAAGTGTTAAATTTTAAACTACAAGAAAACAATTTAAATTTTAGATAAACCACAAGTGAGTAAGTTGTAATTTGCCCAATATATATTGGCATGGACCTTAGGATGAACAAATATAATAACAAAAAGCTGGTGAATATCCCAAGATACGCTTGTTAAATTTTGACTTGTCAACATAAATTTATTTTGTTTGCAAACGAGCTAGTTGTGTATAAAGATCTGGAGTCTAAATTTGTTTATAATAATGATCAACTCATTGACATATTTTGATCTAGGCCTCTCTTTTCAAATTTTCATTGATCTCAACCACAAAGGCACAAACTCATGCTCACTACTGTGCCCATTCATGTGTCAAGACAGCTGCAGAGTTAATTACCAATCTGTTGTAGCCCTTCGCTTTGAATAAGTTATCAATACGTTGTGATGTTTAATTGAGCAGTAACAATAGTTGTTAATGTATTTCCACACAACTTAGTTGTTAAGAAAAGGAAGAAGAAGAAACCTCATAGAACTCCATTTAGATTTTTATTTATTTATAAGTTTTATAATGTTTTTGGTATAATTTTGCATTTTTGCATTGTCTGCGTCACAGGTCAATAATCTTTAATTAATAACAAACAGCTAGTGAGAGAAGACCTACTTGTTAAGTGTTGACCAAAATCTATTTTGTTCTACACATTGTTATCACAATATCAGTCAATCATTTTTTGAATGAATGTTTTCTAGTAGGATATGTTGATTGTATTAGTTAAGGCAGTGTACAACTAGTCCTTAATTTCTTCAAGTAAAAAATACATGCAATTGGATCATATTTCTACATACACCACCATTAGTTTCTTGTTTGATATTTTCTTCCTAATTGACCTATTGAATTTAGTTAATTACGCTTTTGATATATCCAATTGGAACTTTAAAATGAGTGGCATTGGAAGTTTCATCAATACCACATATTGGTGGGATGAATTTTACCAAAAATAAAATTAGCATAAACTGATTTTAAGCATATTTTTGAATAACCTCACTAAAATTACTAACAAGCACAACAACTTGGGTGCTCCTTCATTTGACATTACATGAAATTCTGCTTCATATTCGTAAGGCATTTTTTAGAAATTGTAGGCTTTGATTGAAATGCTCGGGCTGTGGGCATGGTTTGTATTTAATTGTAGGTATATGGGCTTGGTAGTTTCTGTTCAAATGACACATATTTTAATTTTTCTTCAGAAATTATCTAAAGAAAATATTATGCCCGCACAAGAATTTAAAGGTTTTTAGCTTTTCTTGAATTCAAAAATGTTATTTGGAATTCAAATAAAATTTTCAGATTTTTAATTAGTGTACGCTTTGTTGTGGATCAAATTTTAAGTCTATATGTAGTGGTGATAATCGATGACGATGATTTTTAGATTTATTGGTATATTAATTTATTTTTCTTTTCCAATCTTTTCTACAACTTATAATGAAGATTTTAAACTCAAGATATCAATCTCTTTTACTTTTCTTTATTCCCTGTGCATCTTGTCTAATCTAAATCGTTTTCATACATTTTTTTTTTTTTTTTTGCTATAGGAAAATTACCAGAAAGTCAATGGTACAAATTGTTGGCTTGAGTTTACCAAAAAATTGTTAGCTTGAAAAAGAACAAAAAATATTGTCAAATGTTTTAACCATGTTTAATGTGAATAAACTATGACAAAATGCAAAAGACCCTCCAACTTAGGGTCACTTTCACACATACTCCGGTTGTTTTAATTTCATTTTTCAACTCATAGGATAAGTGAAATTATCATATTGATTATTTTGTCCACTCAATGACTGGAAAAAATATTAGTACAATAACTCGATCATGGCTTTTGAGTGGAGTTGTAGCGTGCCTTCGTGTTAAAACCATTTTTCTTATAATAAAAAAAAAAGTACAATGACTCGTAAAAAAAAAAAAGTAAAATATAAATTAGATTTTTTTTTCATCTTCTTCCTTTTTGTATCTTAATTCCTTCTTCCCTCTCATGAAACACACAAAAAACTCTTATTTGCCAAGAACCCAATTAGCTTTAATCCATTCAGGAAACTGAGACATCAGTTGCCTATATATGCACCAAAACTTTGTTAAGAAATTAATATCATCTTCAACGACCTGAGCTTCTTCTTGTTCACACATGAAATCTTCTTAAACAAGAAATATGTCATATGATAAGAGTAAAAATGATATATCTAAAGAAAGTGATGAAAAAAAATGGAATTTGATTCTAAGTCTCTAATTAAAATTTTCACACATAAGGACTTTTTTGTTTTTTATAATTCAATCGTTACAACATGGGGAGGGTGGCCTCATTTCTAATAATTCATAAAGAAGAGCCAACAATGTCATTAAAGTAAAAGACTCTTGATCATATTTCTATACATGCCACCATTGGTATTTTATTTTCAATAGTTTTTCCTAATTGACAAATTCAACCCAATTAATTAAGCTACTAATATCTGCAATAGGAACTTTAAAATCAGTGGAACTAGAGGTGTGTTTGAATGGCATGATTTGGGCATTTGGAAGAGGCTTGAATTAATGGTGAGTTGGATTTAATAAGTTAAAGAATGTGTAAAATTGCAATATATATATATATATTTTATATTAATATTGTTTAAAAAATGAAAAAAAAAATGGCATGGCTACTGACTTAGCTCAACTAGAGCGTAGCAACAATAAATGATATACTTCTTATATTTTATATTAATATTGTTTAAAAAATGAAAAAAAAAATGGCATGGCTACTGACTTAGCTCAACTAGAGCGTAGCAACAATAAATGATATACTTCAGCTTATATATATATATATATAGTTTAAAAAATAGAAAAAAAAAATGGTATGGCTACTGACTTAGGTCAACTAGAACGTAGCAACAATAAATGCTATACTTCAACTTTTAAATATATATATATATATATTGTATTTGTTCTTCAGAGTGGTTTAAATATATCATGTATTCTACTAATAAATTCGCATGTAAAAGCTTTGATTTAGCTAAAAGTTCTATTTTTTGGTATTTGCCTGAAAATGATGAAAGAGTAAACTATATGTGAATGTTTTCTTTATTCTTCTAAAGAACAAACAAACTAGCAAACTAAGATAATGTTAATAATTTGACTTGTAGAAGAAACAGATAAACATGTCTTGGTTAATTTGGTATCTAATTGGGTAGTTCAAATGAAAAGAAGATTGCATGTACATGTGATTTTCACATTTTTAATGAGATGGTATCTTATGAGACCACCCTTTCACAATATGTACAATCTATACATGCACATCAATTACAAAATGGAAAGCTCAACTACCATGCTTACTTAGAGTGAGCTTTTGCATTACCTAGCTAGTAAATCATGTAACTAGTTGGATGTGATTAATAGACAAATTACATGGGGCACAAACTTTGAAAAAAAAAAATCACCTAACAAGATCTTGCAGATTTCACTTAAAATAGAGAGAATCTAATTTTGTTTTTAGAATTTAACAATGTATTGATTGTTTGTTATTTAAAATTTTAATGATATAACACTGAATACACTTTAAAATATATAATATTTAATACGAACATGAAATCAATCCATTTCATATTAATAAACTTATTTGGGTGAAATAAAAGTTATTGGGCCTGGGCATTGGTCTTTATTTAGCTAAACCCAGAAACCTTGCTTCCATGCCCAGTAGTGCTAGACACTACATAAATGCAAAAATTATCTTTGGGTCGTAGTTATTAGAGTCAAAAATCAAAATACCTTCTTAAGTCCAAGGCAAAGAAATTGTTCAAGGTTAATGGGTCGCACTCATGGATGAGCCTTAAACAATGACAGCCCCTATTGAATAAGTAGTATTAAATGGGCAGTGAGGAATGGCATTTTAGTGAAATTTTGGGCTGACTCTTTGGGCCTTGGATCAGCCTATTAGGATCTACAGTGAATCTTATTATTATTGCTGTTGTGCATGGGCATGGCAAATTCTTTGTATTCCTAGCTAGAATTGTCTTTTTCGTTACGGCTTTGTAAATTTGTTGTGTCCTTAATAATAATAGCATTCTAGTGGGAGATAGTCCAAGATTGTGCAATAATAATGTTTGTAAATCAGCAATAATAATGTTTGCCCTCTATGCAATTCTTCTCCAAAAACAAAAACTATTTTTATAAAGATACTTTTCTATAAATTGTGAAAAACGAAACTATATTTCTATCTGTTCTTTTGCCATGGAAAAAAAAATATACAAAATACATGCCATATGCAATGTTTATAGCGATAAAAAAAAGGTTAGTCCACCTCTAAAAAAAATAATCTCCACATGTTTTAAATTACTATTAAACTCTATGGATTTCGTAAATGAAGAGTAACTGACCTTGTTTGGGTCGATTTCTATTTTTAGGTTCTATTTTGTTTCTGAACTTTTTGTCCCTGAGTTGATTCTCCAAAAAATAAAAAATAAAAAAAATAAATTGTCTTTGAGTTTAGGGTTTAAACCCTCAACTCAAAGACAATTTTTTTTTTTTTTTAATCAAGAAGATATCATACCAATGACTGTTATGGCATGTTTGGATGTTTAAAAAAGGAGGGAGAGTAGAGTAGAGGGAGGGAGAGTAATGTAATTACCTTATTTGGAAGTTTTTTAAAGAATGAGGGGGAGGGGTTTAGAGGAGTTTGGAGGGGTTTGGACTCCCTCTAGCCCCCCAATTTTAATTCCCCCAAATTGGAGAGATTTGGAGGGGAAGTAGAATACATAAACTATTGACCAAGTAAATTACCTAATTTATCCTTATTATATTAACAAAATTACATAAGGGGAAGGGCTAATTACTCCCTTCCCCCTTACTAATTTTAAAAACATCCAAATAAGCTGGAGGTGAATCATTCTCCTCTACTCTCCTCCCCACTACTCTCCTTCCCTCTACTCCCCTCTACTCTCCTCCTTCTCTAAACTTCCAAACAAGCCATTAATATACAGTCCATAAATTGTGTTAATAACAATCTTAAACTTTTTGGGCACAGACTATATGGACTTCTCCAAAAAAAAAGAAAAAAGCAATTTACTTTGCACAAAATCCATGTATAGATGTCTCTAAGAAATGAAAGCTTTCTGCAATTTGGATAACGAAAATTATTTAAAGGCAGAATCAACTCAATCAAGTCATACTTCTAGCTCACATGAATACATTCGATTGGAATAACATTGACAATGAGCAATATTTATATATTAAAATCCGATAGTACAATGAGTTGTGAGGATTCGAATAGTAATTCTCCTAATAAAGGGGAACATATATGCCACTGAGCTATAAGACTTTTGGTAATGATCAAATTTATTTCGTAATTTTTTTAAAACAATTTTTTTACTATTATAGATTCAATAATTACAATTGGAGATAAGTGATTTGAATCATGAAAATCGCTGTTAAAAATACCAAAAATCATAGTTGAGTTACAAAATTTTAACGTACTTTTTAAAATACAATTCTTTGTAGCATACTTTGATGGAGTTACGGAAAAACAAGGGAGAAGAATAGAAAATAAATAAAACGTTTGTCAATACTTGGAAGTTTTGCAAATAGTTGCAATACTTTGATAGTTTGCACAAACAAACTATAAATAAATAGTAAAAGATAGGGAACCAAAATAAATAGAAAAGATGCATAATGGAACAGACTGTTTGGATAGGTTATTGCGAAAGTGTGTGTTTTCAATAAAATGTGTTGCGAAAACATTAGTTGTGTATAAAATTGACATTTCAAGAAAAGCAACTTCTTCCTTCAGTTTCAAAACCCAAGTTTTGAGCATTTTTAAAAACACAATTTCTTAGCAAAATCCCAGCCAAACACATGTTTTCTGCCTAGCTCAAATGCCCAATCAAATAGGCTTGATGTTAGCATATATGTCAATCAGTCCAGTCTAGGGGGCTTGACCTAGTATACTGTACTTATAATACACTTATATTACTTGAATTTCACACATACTATACCTATACAAGACTTTCTATTGTACAGTGTTACACATACAGTTTATACATCAATATACAAATTATTCGGTCTCTTTCTCTTACTTTGCATTCTTAACAATCATTATTTGGAAAAAGGAATTTGATAAGATTCACATTGACTATTGCCATTTGATTTAAAAGTTCATTTTTTTATTATAGAAAAAAAGTGATTTGAAGATCAATTGATGTAATAGGATCCAATCATGTTCCATTTTTAATGATTGAATTACTCCAATCATGATAAAATTATAAAATTAAAAATTAAAAACCTTTGTCAATACTCAAAGACTTTGAAATTTTTCATTAGAATCCTTCCTTTTAGTGTCCATTTGGGACAAGCTCAATATTTTAGCTTATTTGCAATTTCAGTTTATTTTTACTACTATTCTTGAGTTCCATTATACTTTTTTGTACTATTCATGGGTCTTACTGTACTATTTAGCTAACTTTTACTTTTATCTACCGGACTTTTAGTAAAAAGCTTTCAGTTTTAGTTAAATAAGTTATTCTCAAACGGACACTTAATGCTTTGTTTAGCAAATCAAGATCATGAACTGACTGCTTACCTAAATCCTGGTCTCCCTCACCCAATAGGAAAGATCTGACTTTTCTCTTCCTTCATCCAAAAGCTCTACTGGCATTGATGGTTGTTTACAGTGAAGATTCAATAAAATGCTTAAGATACCTTAATCAAGATGTTAGTTGAAGAGATAAGATTGTTTGGTTACTCCATAATTAATATAGGCCAATTATGAACCCAGCACATGATTATGAGTTAATTGGAATTAAAAAAAAAAAGTTCTAAATTATTTTGGCTACCCATACTTGATTTTTATAAAACTGCAAGAATAATAAACTTGCAAAAAAAAGAGTGTTCCTGCTCTTTTTTTTTTTTTTTTTTTTTATAAGAATAATGTATTCAATAGCCTTATTTATTTATTTATTAGTACTGTGGTTTATAAATTTATAAAGTCAGTAATTATCATATTTTCCCGAGAAAATGTAAGAAAAAGAAAATTAATTTAACTTTGGAAGAGAAGAAGTTTTGGAAATATAAGAACACAATTGTTAATTTGTGAATTAGTCTCAGTTGAATGGTGGTGAATTTTTTTTTTCTCAGATTAAAATTGGTTTAACCAAAAATAGATCACTGGAAGTTTTTTATATTTAACTTTATAATAAATAGTTGTTTCTCTAATTGGTTGTTTGTATGGAAAAGAAAAGGAAATTAAATTTTGAAGAGAAGAAAGTTTGGAATAAGAGGAAAAATATCCATAAAGAAAAAGATGTATATTGAACCTTGTTAATTCTTGTTTCTACCCTTTATTTTTCTCCCCTTTCCATCACTCTTAAGTCTTAATCTTCCAACAACAATTCTAACAAGTATCATGTGCATTGTCTATATTCATCTTTATCACTGTTGTAGCTGCCTTTTTTTAATGTAGTGAATATGAAATTACATTTGGAGGCCTGTTGAATGCTACTTTTGGGAATGCAACAGAACTTATTATATCAATCTATGCACTGAAAAGCGGACTAATACGTGTTGTTCAGCTGTCATTATTGGGCTCAATTCTTTCAAACTTGTTGCTCGGATGTGCATTCTTTTGTGGTGGTCTTTTTTGTCAACAGGAGCAGCAGTTTAAAAAGGTGTGTGTGTGTGTGTGTGCGCACATGTATATTCTAATTTGTCCTGTATCTTTCATGCTAAAGCTGGTAGAAGTGGTATGCAGGAAACTGTGGCACACTTGTGTCATGGGATTTTAAATCACAAGCAACTTAAATTTTGGTCAAACTTCAAGTGGGTAAAGTGTCAAATTTTAAACTACAGGTAAGCAATTTAAATTTTAGATAAACCACAAGTGAGTAAGTTGTAATTTGCCCAATATATATTGGCATGGATCTTAGGATGAACAAATATGGTAACAAAAGGCTGGTGAATCTCCCAAGACACACCTGCTTGTTAAATTTTTGACTTGTCAACAGAAATTTATTTTGTTTGCAGACGAGCTAGTTGTTTATAAAGATTTGGAGTCTAAATTTGTTTATAATAATGATCAACTCATTGACATATTTTGATCAAGGCCTCTCTTTTCAAATTTTCATTGATCTCAACCACAAAGGCACAAACTCATGCTCACCACTATGCCCATTCATGTGTCAAGACAATTGCAGAGTTAATTACCAATTTGTTGTAGCCCTTCGCTTTGAATCAGTTATCAATA
Organism: Quercus suber; assembly: GCF_002906115.3. Lineage (NCBI taxonomy): Eukaryota > Viridiplantae > Streptophyta > Magnoliopsida > Fagales > Fagaceae > Quercus > Quercus suber. The sequence continues at coordinate 318,030 of NW_027070013.1, read as the reverse complement.
TGTTGTGATGTTTAATTGAGCAGTAACAATAGTTGTTAATGTATTTCCACACAACTTAGTTGTTAATAAGAAGAAGAAGAAGAAGAAGAAGAAGAAGAAGAAACCTTAGAACTCCATTTTGTTTTTTTATTTTTTTATTTATAAGTTCTATAATGTTTTTGGTATAATTTTGCATTTTTGCATTGTCTGCATCACAGGTCAATAATCTTTTTTTTTTTTTTGGGTAAAGAGGCGATATATTGACTTGACAGGTCAATAATCTTTAATTAATAACAAACAGCTAGTGAGAGAAGACCTGCTTGTTAAGTGTTGACCAAAATCTATTTTGTTCTACACATTGTTATCACAATATCAGTCAATCATTTTTTGAATGAATGTTTTCCAGTAGGATATGTTGATTGTATTAGGGAAGGCAGTGTACAACTAGTACTAAGTTTCTCTAAGTAAAAAATACATGCAATTGGATCATATTTCTACAAACACCACCATTAGTTTCTTGTTTGATATTTTCTTCCTAATTGACCTATTGAATTTAGTTAATTACGCTACTGATATATCCAATTGGAACTTTAAAATGAGTGGCATTGGAAGTTTCATCAATACCACATATTGGTGGGATGAATTTTACCAAAAATAAAATTAACATAAACTGATTTTAAGCATATTTTTGAATAACCTCACTAAAATTACTAACAAGCACAACAACTTGGACGCTCCTTCATTTGACATTACATGAAATTCTGCTTCATATTCGTTAAGGCATTTTTTAGAAATTGTAGGCTTTGATTGAAATGCTTGGGCTGTGTGCATGGTTTGTCTTTAATTGTAGGCATAGGGCCTGGTAGTTTCTGTTCAAATGACACACATTTTATTTTTCCTAGTAGAATCCTTCTTTTTAGTGTCAGTTTAGGACAAGCTGAAAATTTCAGCGTATTTTTGCTACTATTTATGAGTTTTACCGCACTATTTAGTACTATTTATCAGTCCCATTATACTATTCAGCTAACTTTTACTTTTATCTACAATACTTTCAGTAAAAAAATTTCAGTTTTAGTTAAGTAAGTTATTTCCAAACGGACACTTAATGCTTTGTTTAGCAAATCAAGATCATGAACTGACTACTTACCTAAATCCTGGTCTCCCTCACCCAATAGGAAAGATCTGACTTTTCTCTTCCTTCATCCAAAAGCTCTACTGGCATTGATGGTTGTTTACAGTGAAGATTCAATAAAATGCTTAAGATACCTTAATCAAGATGTTAGTTGAAGAGATAAGATTGTTTGGTTACTCCATAATTAATATAGGCCAATTATGAACCCAGCACATGATTATGAGTTAATTGGAATTAAAAAAAAAAGTTCTAAATTATTTTGGCTACCCATACTTGATTTAGACCACGTATATTAATCTTAAGAAGCATTGATTGATTAATTAATATTAAATAAAATAGATTGATTAAGTTATTATGCAATTGAGTTTGAACTATAAAACTGCAAGAATAATAAACTTGCAAAAAAAAGAGTGTTCCTGCTCTTTTTTTTTTTTTTTTTTTTTTATAAGAATAATGTATTCAATAGCCTTATTTATTTATTTATTAGTACTGTGGTTTATAAATTTATATCATATTGCTAATGTTCAATATATCCAAAAAGTTCCTGCTGCTATTGATGATGAATAGTGGTTTTGAATCATTTTGTTGTATTTGTTATTGTTCATTATGTTGAGGTGGATTGCAGGCTTGGGTCTTCTTTCTAAGCTTATTGGGTATAGCACCTTCAGCTGAGCGTTTAGGATATGCTGCATAGTAAGGAATTTTCAGTTGGTTTTTTTTTTTTTTTTTATCTCTCTCCAAGGAATGTGAATTATTAAGTGGCTAATGTGTTGGTGTCATTTCCCTTTCAATGAATAAAATCAAAAATATCCTTTAAAAAAAATCAATTTTCTATTTGTTATGAAGCATAATTTTGTTAATATTCGTGGCTAAACATTCTTGTTCCATAGTTGCAGTTGAAATATTGGAAAAGTAATCAAAAGTACAACTACTTTATAAATAAGTTGGTAGGCTATTGATCTTCTAGTTTTTATTAACCATTTGGTGCGATTGAAAAAAAAAAATTGACAACAGATAAAAGACATATATGTACTTTGGATCCACTACCATCCCAATTTTAAAGAAAAAAAACTAATATGAAATATTTTGATAAAGAAAAGGAAAACGCCTACGTGTGCATATTCAAAGCAATGAAATACCTTAAAATATAAATAAAAGAGCAATATTATTTTAAGTTCTTAACTTCCTATTTTTTTTATTTGTCCTTAATGAATCCGTCTAAATATCTAATAGAGTACGTTTCTCACAAGTATGTGGGGGCTCATACACTGATGAGAAATGCGCTCAATAGGATGAGTGCACAAGATACCGGCTAACAAGACACCAAATAAAAGAACTTATAAATATGGGCCAGCCCAGCCCAATATCCCATCCATTATCCTCCTTTTTAACCCAGTCAAATAGCCCATAACATCAAATTCATCCCCTCCCTCTTTCTCTCTCTCTCTCTATCTCTCACTGTGAAATTTGAAAAAAGAAAAAGAAAAAGAAAAAGCATGGAGATATCGTCGTTTCGCACGAATCACGGCGGAGAACAAATGACGAGAAGATGATAGAAAAGGAGATTCGGAGTAGTTTTGAAGATCGCTGACACGCTCACTTCGATTCAGCCTTTCTTTTCCAATAATCTTCAGGTAAATTTTACCTGCCATTAGAAACGACGTCGTTAAGGTCGGTTTGAGCCGAATACATCATAGAAAGTCAGTAATTATCATATTTTCCCGAGAAAATGTAAGAAAAAGAAAATTAATTTAACTTTGGAAGAGAAGAAGTTTTGGAAATATAAGAACACAATTGTTAATTTGTGAATTAGTCTCAGTTGAATGGTGGTGAAATTATTTTTCTCAGATTAAAATTGATTTAACCAAAAATAGATCACTGGAAGTTTTTTATATTTAACTTTATAATAAATAGTTGTTTCTCTAATTGGTTGTTTGTATGGAAAAGAAAAGGAAATTAAATTTTGAAGAGAAGAAAGTTTGGAATAAAAGGAAAAATATCCATAAAGAAAAAGATGTATATTGTACATTTCAAAATAGGAAGGAATTTAGCTTTTTGTTTGTTTGTTTGTGAATTAGGCTCATTGTAACATGTACATTTCAATATAGAAAATATGTAACCAGAGCTTTTGATTGGACCTAGTTTTTTAGGTCACGTTAGGTCTTGTCATGTGTAGGACAATCATGTCAACACAACAGTGATATATTGCTTTGCAAGCTGCCATGCCATCTTGCCACGTGTGCAAGCATGCACGTCACACGTTACATGTGGCAGCATCTTGAATTTCCTCATGCCTGTGATCACTCCTAAGCCTCTTAAGGATATCCACACCCCCTTAAGCCATGTGTCGAATGGTCATTGGTGATGTTCACCCTCCATAGTTGAGGTCATTCTAGCTATTGGTGGCCGATGCATTTTCTTTACATTCAAGAAGTTATGTTCTTGAGTTTGAGGGGGAGTGCTAGAGAGATTATTGTCCAAGAGGCTCAAACTCATACTAGGTCCAATTATCCATGTACTTGTAGAGCAAGCAACCCATCCTAGGATTTTCCTAGGATTAACTACCATATAAACCCCACATTGGGTTCTTTGTAACATGTATATTTCAATATATAAAAGATGTAGCCACCAAGCACTTTCCGCTATGGACATAGGCCGTTAGGTTGAACCTTGTTAATTTTTGTTTCTACCCTTTATTTTTCTCTCCTTTCCATCACTCTTAAGTCTTAATCTTCCAACAACAATTCTAACAAGTATCATGTGCATTGTCTATATTCATCTTTATCACTATTGTAGATGCCTTTTTTTAATGTAGTGAATTTGAAATTGCATTTGGAGGCCTGTTGAATGCTACTTTTGGGAATGCAACAGAACTTATTATATCAATCTATGCACTGAAAAGCAGACTGATACATGTTATTCAGCTGTCATTATTGGGCTCAATTCTGTCAAACTTGTTGCTCGGATGTGCAATCTTTTGTGGTGGTCTTTTTTGTCAAAAGGAGCAGCAGTTTCAAAAGGTGTGCGCGTGTGTGTGTATGCACATGTATATTCTAATTTGTCCTGTATCTTTCATGCTAAAGCTGGTAGAAGTGGTATGCAGGAAACTGCTGTAAACTCTGGACTGCTGTAGATGGCAGTCATGGGCCTACTTTTTCCAGCTGTTCTTCATTATACACACACTAAGTTTCATTCTGGGGAGTTAGAGTTGGCTCTTTTAAGATTTTATAGTTGCATCATGATTGTTACATATGCTGCTTTCCTCTTTTTCCAGCTAAAGTCTCATAATAATCCCTATGATCCTCTTAATGAGGTTGGTTATGAATTTTTTCATAGCCCCCCTCCCCCAACCCAAAAAAAAGAGAGTTCAGAATATTTCAGTGTGTAAACATTTTAGTACCATGTGTTCTTTATTATTTTCTTTTAAATTTCATTCTTATGCATGGATTTCTCTACAGTTTAATTGCAATATGACAGCTACTGGAAGTACTTATTAAAAAAAAAAAAAAAATGATGGCTAGCAAGTTCAAATTATTAGTTTTATGATGAAAAACATGAATGGTTCAGTCTTTTTGAAAGCTTTCTTGATGTTGTTGATATTCTGGGTTCCTTTGCTTATTCTAATAGACTATGAAACTTGATAAATTTTTTTATATCTTAGTACACTTTTAAATGCTACATATGGAGAATTCTTTTAGCTTGGATTTTTCAATTAATTAATTTATAGTGTTATATATGGTATGAACATAGGAATGGAGTCAGACTGAAGAAAGCTCAGATGACAATAAAGGTCCTGAGATCTTGAAATGGAAATCAATAATTTGGCTTTTGATTATGACAGCTTGGATCTCAATCCTATCTGAATATTTAGTTCATGCAATAAGGTAATATTTTCTTGTTAGTGTTTCTTTCTCCTAGAAAATTTATGAATATACACTTTTGAAGGATAAATCAATTCTTAAAGGATATATATAATCTCCTTTTTCCCTCTTTAAATGTAGGAGCCATTGCAATTGGAAACTCTAATGACATAATACTTTGTTTGGCCATATTTTGATGTTTGTATCAAATGCTGGTTTGGTATATGGTTACTTTTCTTTCATGTTTTGGGGCATTGACTGATATAAGTGACATAGGGCTGATATTCCAAATCTCTCTGCTTGTGCTTATGATGAGCTAAAGGGTTTGGAAGTTGGGGTTTTAGAGCTATGGATTATTGGTAGGGCTTGTAGTTTGTTTCTGTCCTGAATAGATAGGATTTAATGGCAAAAGTGGGCTGAAATAAAGAACAAGCAGGTTGCAAGATTTCTTGGGCAGCAGAAAATATATAATTTAAGAGGCTTGTTTTGATTGATTGTATGGAGGTTATTTGGTAGAGCAAAAATTGTCAAGGAACTTTTTCCCCCCAAAAAAAGGGCAGCTGCTGTCAAACCTAGGAAGCATAGGCATAGGTACGGGTACTAGTATGACACAAGCAATTTCTGAAAAGTTATAAAATAACATGGTGAGTGCAAAACTGGTATGATGTAGTTATGGCACCTTAAATGAAGTGTCAATGCTTCCTAGGATCAAACTCTAATTTTGGAAATAAGTCGGTTCCCTTTTACCTACCAGATAGAAGATGATTGAGGGCCAACTATTGTTGCGTTGTGAAAGTATGTGGGGTTTTAGGATTTTGATGTATAAGTAGAGTGGATTCATTTGGGGTTGTAAAGAAGGAAAAGTGAGAAGTTTGTTGCTGTTTGGGGGCTGTGTGAAGAGTACTTGAACAGTAATGCAGGCCAAAGAAGAGAAGAGAGTGAAGAACATTCTAGGAACACATCTTCAATAATGCAAATCACTGATAATTTCATTGATTAAGTTTGAGTTTTGTAAATACAATGAAGCCTATATATATATATTTGATAAGTAAATTGATTTTTTATTTTATTTTATATATATATATATATATATATAGACTGATTGAATCTTATTTAACCTAGTTGGACCTGACTCCTAATATTGATTTCTAAACTAATACCTTAGAAATTCCACTAAAACAGTCCTAATACTATTACAAACTCTAGAATAATCTAGACCAAATATGATTAAGAAAATAACCCTAAAGTAAAATTATGTGCAGGAATCTTTGAAATTCCAGAGTTTCTATTAGAAACATTACCTTTTTACTATCACAATAGATGAAAGTTCTAATGGCAATCTTCTAGTAATTTTATATTTTTTTCTCTCCTGTTCTTTGACTCACGAAATTTTTGATTGGTTGATTGTTTTGCAAGGAGCATCTATTGCATGGAATGTGCCACTTGAATTTGTTAGTGTTGTTTTGCTCCCAATTTTGGGGAATGCCACAAAGCATGCAAGTGTTATTATGTTTGCCGTGAAAGACAAGCTTGTAAGCTTTCTAACATTCTCTTCTAACAATTTCTTTTTAGAATGAGCTTTAAGAATTGAGTTTCTTCACAGGACATTTCATTAGGAGTGGCAATAGGATCATCAACTCAGATATCTATTTTATGTTTTTACTTTTAAAAAATAAGAGTTTGTTTGACCTTAGTTTAATTTCTTGTTTATACTGTTTAATCTGAGTTGCATTTGAACCTATATTTGAATCACAGAAACGGATAGAACCATTTCAATCTCCAAAAATATCCTCTAACTTCTATGTTATTGACAAGTTATTAAGTGTTTTGTGCATCCTCATGTTAAATAAATGTATTCTTTTTTAGTAACTGAATAACTGAAAAATTTCGAGGAACAAAAAAGTGATCTGTTTCTTCAGCTGCTTTGAAATTCTGTTAAAATATTAAATATCTCTTTCATCGTTAAAACTATATAAGTAAATGGAGTTTGATCATCCCCTCCCCCGTCATGTTTCCTCCAAGACAAAGGCATATACAACAGAAGTCCCAATCTCAATCAAGGCCTGTCATCTTCAAGAATACAGGAATAGTCCCTTTTTAGCCTTAGTTTTACACCCCATTGGCTGTCTCAACATATGGAATTATGGATAAAATTCTTAGCTGGAAAAGAGAGCTGTTGAGAATCACACTTACTATCATGAGTAATTTCTTCTTTTGGAGCAGCTCCACCTTTTTATGGCCGGAATCTTGTACACTTTGAAATATATGCTTCTATTAAGACCTATTTACATGAATTTGTTTCGTGTGATATTTGTTACCTGTGATGTGATGTTTATTGCAGCTTGAACAAGAAACCCTTGGGACAAATCCACACTGTTTCAAAACAAAAAAAAAATGAGAGACATTATTATTCTCTGTTTGTTTAGCTTCAGAAAAGTGTTACTTTATATATAATTATACATGTTTTATCATGCCGGGAGCAGGATTAGGTTCTCATCTGCATTGTTTTTCATGTTTGGATATTGTCTTTAAAATGGCATCCCTGTACAATCCATTTTGTGCTTGGAGGCCTATTCATATATGAGATACTGTGCTTTGATGATTGTTCTGTTTTGTATTACTGTATTGATGATTTTCATTTTGGCAACAATATCCGCTAAAATCATCTTTATACTGCTGCAGCTTCCTATCTCTGTACTTGTTGGTTGGATTCTGGGGCAACCTATGGACTTAAACTCTCAGCTTTTTGAGACAGCAATGCTTTTTATGACTGTATTAGTAGTAGCCTTCATGCTGCAGGTATGTATTTCAGTGACAAAGAATTAAAAATCTCTATAGTTTGGTCAGATGTTTATAAGAGAAGGAAGCGTTTTAAATAATATTTGCGATGGTGGGCTCTGATATAAGCTGGATGGTTATATATGCATTTGTAAAATAAGTCCAACTGTATTCTGAGTTCTCTTGTTTGCTCAATTCTGTTTTGAAATAAGTTTGTGATAATAATTACTCTCTTAATTGTTGTGGATTCCATTTTTGCGATATTTTTATCTTTTGGTAATTTTATGTACATAATTACATATTCTTATGTGTCGTAAATTTTTTGTTTGCAGCAATGAACTTCTAATTATTTTAAAGGTCTTATGCTTATTCTTTGCTATCTGATAGTCGCTGCAAGTTTTTTTGTACAAGTAGATCATTCTCAAGCAGGTCAGTTTAAAGTTTCTGCTTTTCATGCTTAAATTTCTTCATTGTATGAATGCCTATATTAAAACATTCCTGATTTTATATTTCTGCAGGTGATATGTAATCAAAAACATAATCAATGAAGCTATTGATTCATGAGGTAGATAACCAAAAGCTTTGGTTCATTCAAATAATATATCCCAATTTTCAACCAGTACATTGTTCCAACCTCCCCTGCTTGTGCTTATCAGTGAATTGACTTGATCGGTATCTTGCATAATATTGTATTCTCTCTTCAGCTACTGTTTTGATTCAAAAATTCACTTGGATCTGCAAGAGGTGTAATTTTTTTTCCTTTCTTTTCAAATAACATGTACTGTTCCATTTTTGTTATAAAGGGGCATGCATCCAATAAAATTGATTGATTATGTTGTACACCTATTTTGAAGGTATAATTCATCATAATGAATGGGATTTTTAGAACATAAGAGAACCAGCAGGACTGGTGGTAGATTATTGGTTTTGGGATATTATAATTTTTTTAAAAATTATTGTAAAGTTAATTTTTATAATCTCATCCAATCATGTCGACCATATCTTGTAACGGCACCAATTAAGATGCTTGTTATGTGTAGAAAGTTTTACTTGAAATACATTGGCAGCTTAGTAGCTATTTGTTGCGAGGTGGATAGTATGCGACTTGAGTTCCCGTTTCTCTATATTTCAGATGCTTGACGACATCTTTGATATGATGTACCTTTTCTAAAAAATGTTAGCTTTTATTGAAGTCAACGTTGTATCACATCTAGCTTTGTAGTCTGTTATGGAGAAGTTGTGTTATACTTCCAGATTTTAATGACGCCTCTCCCTTTTTGATAAGTAATAAGTAAAAAAAAGCTAGTTGTAAACCTGGTAAAATTTATAGTTTAAATAGTGAATGTATTATTTGAAAGTATTTTCTATTTTTATAAGTTTTATGTGATATAAAATATTTAAATTATATAATTATAATATTGTTTTATATAAATGGAAAAAAAAAATTTAAAAGGATTTTTTTNTCCCCCCCCCCCCAAACAAAATAGATATATAATACCTATATTATATTAAAACCTGAATTTTAAGGTTTTTTTGAATATTATCTTCCTCTTCTTTTTCTTTTCTTTTGGCATTTTTAGGGATCATATTTCTAATTCTAATGCCTATTTTGTTTGTACTTTTTTTGCCCAAATTAAAGACTATGGCTCAAATAGAATAAAATTTCATAAATTTTAACCCAAAAAATTAAGAAAAAATAAAAATTTGAGGTAACTTAAAAAAAAATCAATTTAAAGGCATAATTAGTCCAAAATAGACTAAAGTAGACTGATAGGACCAAAGTGAACCGAGTGTACCAAATGGACGAAAGTGGACTAAAATTTACTGAATGGACCAAATTGGACCAAATGGGAGTGAGTGGACCGAATTGGACGCAATATGCCGAACGTACATGTTGGACCAAGTGAACAAAGTACTCCGAATTGGATCATATGGACCGAAATAAACTAAATTGACCAAGGTGGACTAAATGGATGGAAGTGAATTGAAATGATATTGCTCAAAAGGAGTGTAATAACGATAAATGATATATTTCAGTTTTTAGATATTATATAGATTTGTAAGACTTATATGTAGTAAAATTTTGAACTAACTACAATATCACTCAAAAATAATTAAGAATTTATTTATTATGTTGTTGATGTGAAACTAAGTAATCAATCATGCCACTTTGTAAGTTGGTCAGTTAGTAAATGATATCTTTTAAAGTTTTAATTTTTACTATTAAAAATTTAAATGAAAACATTTATAAGATCCATTGCTTAAAAGATTTTACTGTTTGTAAGTGGGCATGGATTTCGTAATATATAGCCTGCATTTGGATAGCTCGGTTAGTCACGGCACGTTTTCACTTCTGCGTTTTCTCCTTTTTTTTTTTTTCTTTTTTTCTTTTTTTGGGCCGCACTTGTTGACTTTGGGGGCAAAATTTACTGTGCGTGCACTGTTCATGCAATATTTAATATTAAAAGTGGGTCCCACAACACTATCCACACATTTAAAAATTATTTTACTACAGTGTTTTCAGCAACAATCAATTTTTATCAACTTTCAGCAACAATAAGTGCTATCCAAACGGACCCATAGGTTACCTTGTGGTGGATTGGAGTGTCACTGCCTCACTGGCCACTTCTTTAGGTTGTTCCTGTGTGGGTCTCTTTTCTGTTGTCTTTTATTTGATTAGCCATAATGGGATTCATTAATCACGGTGCAATTTGTGGCTGTAAAGCCTTGACTTTGCTAGTTCACAATTTTAGTGCTACGTGGGATGAGGTCCTGAAGCCCTTAGGAAAAAAACGTCATTAACGCCTTATTTATTGACTTGTCAAACACGTATTCATCCATACGTGCACACCAGCCTATTCTTAATAAATCAAGACTTAGGGTCTGTTTGAATAGCACTTATTGTTGTTGAAAATACTGTAACAAAATAATTTTTAAATATGTGAATAGTGTTGTAGGACCCACTTTTAATATTAAATATTGCGTGAACAGTACACGCACAGTAAATTTTGTCCCCCAAAGTCAACAAGTGCGGCAAAAAAAAAAAAAAAAAAAGAAGGAGAAAACGCGAAGCTAAAAACATGCCATGACTAACCCCTCTATCCAAACCCATACTTAGTCACAATTTTGATGCTGTAAGTTACGGTTACTTGTTTTTGTTTTTGTTTTGTTTTTTTTTTTTTTGTTTTTTAAAGAGAGTTTTAGAGTTTTAACCTATGACATATTAATAATAATTTTTTATCATCAAATTAAGATATCAATTAGATTTTGGTGTAAATGGGAATTAAACCTCAACTTTCTTTTTTAATTATCAGAGACTTTATCAATTAAGCTAATTAGAACTCATAAATTACGTTACTTGTTATATAAGGAGTTTAGCTTTGTTTAACTCTTCTATGCTCTTTCTTATTTGCAAATAGCTTGTCAGATACATAATGGCCTCTCCCAACCACTCAATGCTCTTTCTTTGCTTTAGTTTTCTTCCCTTCCTTTTCTTTCACTCTTGTTCTGCTTTGCCCTTCAATCCACATGATGCCTTCTCGCTTGTCGACCAAATTTGTGGACAAACCAAAGACGTTAAGTTCTGCCAGATTACATTCAACTCGAACCCTCGTGCCACAACAGCTAATCTCAAGACCCTTTGTTTCATCATTTTGAAAATTTCCTATGCTAATGCCACGGACAATGAAGCTTATATTGCTGAGTTGCTTAACATACTAAAGACGAGCAGGAGCAAGGTCTTCACCATTGCACCATCAACTATCTTGGATCAGTTATCGCCCTAGAGGAATCCTTTTATGACCAACCCATAAAAAGTCTAGCATTGCCTATCAAAATTCGAGAGATTGTGAGCATGCATTGATCAAAGGACCAACCCATCAGTCACCCTTAATGAGTAGGAACAATGAACTAATACAGTTAACTGAAATCATCAATATTATCATTGTCATGCTTCTCAAATCAATGTGATTACATGCTTTGGTTATGTTTGAATGATCAAATTGTTCTCATTATCATTTCTATGGAGAATGAAAGACCATAATCAGAGTTCAATTAGCCTATGTCAAGAAAACTTGAAATGAAGGACTACATAAATACTAAATGTAAGAGGGTTTATTGTTTTAGTTGGAACCATATTGTTAAAAGTTAATGCTTGTTGTAGCTTTCTATGCCTGCGGTAGTTTCTCATATATTTTAAAGTTAAGTCCTTTATTAGCATGTAATTTAGTTGGGTGCATGATAGACAAGTGGAAGATTGTCATTAATGTTTGAAAGTATATTTATGTATTTTGAAAAGTCAAGAATCAATTGAATGGAGAAGAAGAAGAAAAAAATTATAAACCTTTCTCTCTCTCTCTCTCTTGTTTTGAAAAATATTTGTTGTCCCCTTAGAAAAATTATTCTTTGGTGGCAAAATTTTAGAAAATGTCATCAAAATCAATGTGCTCCTTTGTTCTAAGCCAACATTTTTAAGGAAAAACTAGTCTTTTTATCCTACGTAATCTATCCATCAACTCTTAAAATTGCAAGAAGTCTCAATTTTCAACACAACTTTAAGGGTCCGTTTGGTTGGAAGAGTGAAAAAGTGGGAGAATAGAAAATTGTGGGAGGATGAAAAAGTGGGAGGATAGAAAAGATTTTATTTTCTCTCCTATTTGTTTGGTTGAGAGTGAAAAAGTGGAGGGATAGAAAAAATAGGTTTGAATAAATTTACTAATATACCCTTATTAATTAAAACAAAAAAGTAACAAATAATCACACAAAAAAAGAACAATCTCTCAAAATTTTTTTTTTTTTTAAAAATCATGCCCAGCCCATAGAAAATCAAA